>NC_133326.1:631620439-631731766 GCF_042186555.1 Aquarana catesbeiana
GGCATGGGAATTCCCCAAAGGGGAACCCCGAACCAAAATTTAAAAAAAAAAATGACGTGGGAGTCCCCCTAAATTCCATACCAGGCCCTTCAGATCTGGTATGGATATTAAGGGGAACCCCGGCCAAAATTTAAAAAAAAAAATGACGTGGGGTTCCCCCTAAATTCCATACCAGACCCTTCAGGTCTGGTATGGATTTTAAGGGGAACCCCGCGCCAAAAAAAAAAAAAAAAACGGCGTGGGGTCCCCCCAAAAATCCATACCAGACCCTTATCCGAGCACGCAACCTGGCAGGCCGCAGGAAAAGAGGGGGGGACGAGAGTGCGGCCCCCCCTCCCTCCTGAACCGTACCAGGCCACATGCCCTCAACATTGGGAGGGTGCTTTGGGGTAGCCCCCCAAAACACCTTGTCCCCATGTTGATGAGGACAAGGGCCTCATCCCCACAACCCTGGCCGGTGGTTGTGGGGGTCTGCGGGCGGAGGGCTTATCGGAATCTGGAAGCCCCCTTTAACAAGGTGACCCCCAGATCCCGGCCCCCCCCCTGTGTGAAATGGTAAGGGGGTACATAAGTACCCCTACCATTTCACGAAGAAAGTGTCAAAAAATGTTAAAAATGACAAGAGACAGTTTTTGACAATTCCTTTATTTAAATGCTTCTTCTTTCTTCTATCTTCCTTCATCTTCTGGTTCTTCTGGTTCTTCTGGCTCTTCTGGTTCTTCCTCCGGCGTTCTCGTCCAGCATCTCCTCCGCGGCGTCTTCTATCTTCTTCTCCTCGGGCCGCTCCGCACCCATGGCATGGGGGGGAGGCTCCCGCTCTTCTCTTCTTCTTTTCTTCTTTTCTTCTCTTCTTCTTTTCTTCTTTTCTTCTTTTCTTCTCCGGGCCGCTCCGCAATCCATGCTGGCATGGAGGGAGGCTCCCGCTGTGTGACGGCGCTCCTCCTCTGACAGTTCTTAAATAACGGGGGGGGCGGGCCACCCGGTGACCCCGCCCCCCTCTGACGCACGGTGACTTGACGGGACTTCCCTGTGACGTCACGGGGAATGCCACAGGGAAGTCCCGTCAAGTCACCGTGCGTCAGAGGGGGGCGGGGTCACCGGGTGGCCCCGCCCCCCGTTATTTAAGAACTGTCAGACGAGGAGCGCCGTCACACAGCGGGAGCCTCCCTCTATGCCAGCATGGATTGCGGAGCGGCCCGGAGAAGAAAAGAAGAAGAGAAGAAGAGAAGAAGAGAAGAAAAGAAGAAGAGAAGAGCGGGAGCCTCCCCCCCATGCCATGGGTGCGGAGCGGCCCGAGGAGAAGAAGACAGAAGACGCCGCGGAGGAGATGCTGGACGAGAACGCCGGAGGAAGAACCAGAAGAGCCAGAAGAACCAGAAGAACCAGAAGATGAAGGAAGATAGAAGAAAGAAGAAGCATTTAAATAAAGGAATTGTCAAAAACTGTCTCTTGTCATTTTTAACATTTTTGACACTTTCTTCGTGAAATGGTAGGGGTACTTATGTACCCCCTTACCATTTCACACAGGGGGGGGGCCGGGATCTGGGGGTCACCTTGTTAAAGGGGGCTTCCAGATTCCGATAAGCCCCCCGCCCGCAGACCCCCACAACCACCGGCCAGGGTTGTGGGGATGAGGCCCTTGTCCTCATCAACATGGGGACAAGGTGTTTTGGGGGGCTACCCCAAAGCACCCTCCCAATGTTGAGGGCATGTGGCCTGGTACGGTTCAGGAGGGAGGGGGGGCCGCACTCTCGTCCCCCCCTCTTTTCCTGCGGCCTGCCAGGTTGCGTGCTCGGATAAGGGTCTGGTATGGATTTTTGGGGGGACCCCACGCCGTTTTTTTTTTTTTTTTTGGCGCGGGGTTCCCCTTAAAATCCATACCAGACCTGAAGGGTCTGGTATGGAATTTAGGGGGAACCCCACGTCATTTTTTTTTTTTAATTTTGGCCGGGGTTCCCCTTAATATCCATACCAGACCTGAAGGGCCTGGTATGGAATTTAGGAGGACTCCCACGTCATTTTTTTTTTTTAATTTTGGTTCGGGGTTCCCCTTTGGGGAATTCCCATGCCGTTTTTATCAATGAACTTCTATGTGTATTGTCGGCAATGCAATAGCCGCGAGTAGTTTTAAATGAGTTTTTTCCTTCAAAATGTCATTTTGCTGTCAGACTGTTCTAAACACAGGAAACATGCGCCCCTTTACAGGCATACTATAGACACCCCCCAGGTACGAAATTTAAAGGGATATTACACTTTTATTGTTTGACTTTAAGCATTATTAAAATCACTGCTCCTGAAAAAACGGCCGTTTTTAAAACTTTTTTTTGCATTGATCCATGTCCCCTGGGGCAGGACCCAGGTCCCCAAACACTTTTTATGACAATAACTTTCATATAAGCCTTTAAAATTAGCACTTTTGATTATTCATGTTCGTGTCCCATAGACTTTAACGGTGTTCGCATGTTCGAACGAACTTTTTTCCTGTTCGCATGTTCTGGTGCGAACCGAACAGGGGGGTGTTCGGCTCATCCCTAGTCTAAACCACTGGCAACAAAAGTTAATACCAAATTGGGCCCAATTAGCCATTTTCCCTCCCCGATGTCATGTGACTCGTTAGTGTTACAAGGTCTCAGGTGTGAATGGGGAGCAGGTATGTTAAATTTGGTGTTATCGCTCTCACTCTCTTACTGGTCACTGGAAGTTCAACATGGCACCTCATGGCAAAGAATTCTCTGAGAATCTTAAAAAAAGAATTGTTGCTCTACATAGAGATGGCCTAGGCTATAAGAAGATTGCCAAGACCCTGAAACTGAGCTGCAGAACGGTGGCCAAAACCATACAGCAGTTTAACAGGACAGGTTCCACTCAGAACAGGCCTCGCCAAAGAAGTTGAGTGCACATGCTCAGCATCATATCCAGAGCTTGTCTTTGGGAAATAGACATATAAGTGCTGCCAGCATTGCTGCAGAGGTTGAAGGGGTGGGGGGTCAGCCTGTCAGTGCTCAGACCTTACGAGGACCATGTTGTCCCAGAAGGAAGCCTATTCTAAAGATGATGCACAAGAAAGCCTGCAGACAGTTTGCTGAAGACAAGCAGACTAAGGACATGGATTACTGGAACCATGTCCTGTGGTCTGATGAGACCAAGATAAACTTATTTGGTTCAGATGGCATCAAGCGTGTGTGGTGGCAACCAGGTGAGGAGTACAAAGACATCTAGGTGGCCAAATTTCACGCCACTATGTGTCACTACTGGCTGCCTCCTTCTAATTTTAAGTTCCTGTGTCCCCCGCGCTCTGGCCGCCATGTTCATTGTACGGGGCCCTGTGATTGGGCGTATGGGGGTCATGTGAGGAGTAGGACTGGCCTGTCCGCAACTGCGGTTGCTCCTGAAGTCTCGCCTCCACACATGAACCCCATACACCAAAAAAACAAGCAAAAATGTGAGCCGCCATGGCCGCTGTCTTCCCCTCCTCCTATCCTTCCGACCGATGCAGGCCAGGACAAAAAGGTGAGTGAGACTCCCTCGTGAGTCGTGTTACTGGCCCCGAGGGGAATGAGAGAGAGAAAGAAGGAAGGAAGGAAGGAATACTGTAGGCAGGACAGCATAGTGTATTATGGTGGTCAATGTAGTGTAGTATGGTGGTCAGTGTAGTGTAGTATGGTGGTCAGTGTAGTGTAGTATAGTGGACAGTGTAGTGTAGTATGGTGGTCAGTGTAGTGTAGTATAGTGGACAGTGTAGTGTAGTATGGTGGACAGTGTAGTGTAGTATGGTGGTCAGTGTAGTGTAGTATGGTGGTCAGTGTAGTGTAATGTAGTATGGTGGTCAGTGTAGTGTAGTATGGTGGACAGTGTAGTGTAGTATGTTGGTAAGTGTAGTGTAGTATGGTGGTCAGTGTAGTATAGTGGACAGTGCAGTGTAGTATAGTGGACAGTGTAGTGCAGTACGGTGGACAGTGTAGTACAGTGGTCAGTGTAGTGTAGTATGGTGGTCAGTGTAGTATGGTTGTCAGTGTAGTATGGTGGTCAGTGTAGTATGGTGGACAGTGTAGTATAGTGGACAGTGTAGTATAGTGGACAGTGTAGTGGTCAGTGTAGTATAGTGGTCAGTGTAGTGTAGTGGACAGTATAGTGGTCAGTGTAGTGTATTGTACAGTATAGTGGTCGTTGTAGTGTACAGTATAGTAGTCAGTGTAATGTACAGTATAGTGGTCAGTGTAGTTCTCAGTGTAGTGGACAGTATAGTATAGTGGACAGTACGGTGGTCAGTGTAGTGTAGTGGACAGTATAGTGGTCAGTGTAGTGGACAGTATATTGGTCAGTGTAGTGGACAGTATAGTGGTTAGTGTAGTGGACAGTATAGTGGTTAGTGTAGTGGACAGTATAGTATAGTGGTTAGTGTAGTGGATAGTATGGTGGTCAGTGTAGTTCTCAGTATATTGGACAGTACAGTGGTCAGTGTAGTGTAGTGGACATTATAGTGGACAGTACAGTGGTCAGTGTAGTGTAGTGGACAGTGTAGTGGACAGTATAGTGGGCAGTGTAGTGTATAGTGTAGTGGACAGTATAGTGGTCAGTGTAGTGTACAGTATAGTGGTTAGTGTAGTGGTCAGTATAGTGGTCTGAGTAGTTCTCAGTGTAGTGTATAGTATAGTATAGTATAGTATAGTGGTCAGTGTAGTGTAGTGGACAGTATAGTATAGTGGACAGTACAGTGGTCAGTGTACTATAGTGGTCAGTGTAGTGTACAGTATAGTAGTCAGTGTAGTGTACAGTATAGTGGTCAGTGTAGTGTAGTGGACAGTGTAGTGGACAGTATAGTGGTCAGTGTAGTGTACAGTGTAGTGTAGTGGACAGTATAATGGTCAGTGTCGTGTACAGTATAGTGGTTAGTGTAGTGGTCAGTATAGTGGTCAGTGTAGTTCTCAGTGTAGAGTATAGTATAGTGGTCAGTGTAGTGTAGTGGACAGTATAGTATAGTGGACAGTACAGTGGTCAGTGTACTATAGTGGTCAGTGTAGTGTATAGTATAGTGGTCAGTGTAGTGTACAGTGTAGTGGTCAGTGTAGTGGACAGTATAGTATAGTGGACAGTACAGTGTTCAGTGTAGTGGTCAGTGTAGTGTAGTGGACAGTATAGTGGTCAGTGTAGTGTAGTGGACAGTATAGTGGTCAATGTAGTGTAGTGGACAGTATAGTGGTCAGTGTAGTGTACGACATAGTTCTCAGTATAGTGGTTAGTATAGTTCTCAGTGTAGTGGACAGTGTAGTGGACAGTATAGTTCCCAGTATAGTGCTTAGTATTGTTCTCAGTGTAGTGGACAGTATAGTATAGTGGTCAGTGTCGTGTACAGTATAGTTCTCAGTATAGTGGTTAGTATAGTTCTTAGTGTAGTGGTCAGTGTAGTTCTCATTGTAGTGGACAGTATAGTATAGTGGTCAGTGTAGTGTGTAATGGTCAGTAAAGGAATCAGGTTGGTCAGTAGTACTATTGTATTGTTGGAAGGGACTCAGAGAGTGCTAAAAGTCCACAGGTTAGGGGCGCAAATTACTTGCCTTGCCCCAGGTGCTGACAACCCACGCTACGCCACTGCCTACAGTCAAGCATGGTGGTGGGAGTGTCATGGTCTGGGGCTGCATGAGTGCTGCCAGCACTGGGGAGCTACAGTTCATTGAAGGAACCATGAATGCCAACATGTACTGTGACATACTGAAGCAGAGCATGATCCCCTCTCTTCTGAGACTGGGCTGCAAGGCAGTATTCCAACATGATAACGATGCAAAACACACCTCCAAGATGATCATTACCTTGCTAAAGAAGCTGAGGGTAAAGGTGACTGGCCAAGCATGTCTCCAGACTAGTGGCGGCTGGCGAAGTTTTAGGATGGGGGGGCGCCAGACCCCGCCCTTCCTTGTTGGCCCCTCCCACTTCTCATAAGCCCCACCCCTTATAAAATCCACCCACTCTGTCCCCTGTATTCCACTTGCTTCCACCCATAGTGTCAGGAGTATACAGCTCAGCATCACAGGACAGAGTATACAGCCCCAGCATCACAGAACAGAGTAAATAGCACAGCCTCACAGATCATGGTATATTGCGCAGCCTCGCAGATCATGGTATATAGCACAGCCTCACAGATCGGCGCAAACAAATTGAAAAATTACATTGTTAGAAATAAAGGACTCTAAATAGGCATTTATCAGGTGATTATGTGGAATTACTGTGTGCGTTCTGCACTGTGTAAATAGCACATGTCTGCATTCTGCACACTGTAAATAGCACATGTCTGCATTCTGCACATTGTAAATTGCACATGTCTGCATTCTGCACCCTGTAAATAGCACATGTCTGCATTCTGCACCCTGTAAATAGCACATGTCTGCATTCTGCACATTGTGAATCGCACATGTCTGCATTCTGTACATTGTAAATAGCACATGTCCGCATTTTGCACACTGTAAATCGCACATGTCTGCATTCTGCACCCTGAAAAAAGTCTCTGCCATTGTTTGTAAAAGTCACACGACAACCTGTCCACATCTGGCTGTGGAGGAACTAGAAGGCTCAGCATATTTTGCCAACCATGAGCTATATCAGGGTATGACGGGGCTTGTAGTTCCCCAGCAGCTGGACCGTGATGTATCTGTCCATAAGCCAAGACCGATTTTGAAAACCCCTTTACTATTTCTTACTGTTGCTGACAACCAACAAGGGGCATTATTCTAGAACATCGCCAAACACACCACAATATCCACACAACAGATATCTGCTACACACTGGAATTCTGCAATGACTGATAAGAGAATATTGCAACATCCAGAGCCCAGAGAAGCAGCTGGGACCCCACTAGAGAAGAAGACAGGATCCCCCTAGAGAAGAAGCTGGGACCCCCCTAGAGAAGAAGACAGGATCCCCTGTAAAAGAATCTGAGACACCCCCCCCCCCCAGTGCCTGCCCACCTTTCCCCTTGAAGATCCAGCGCAGAGAGCAGATTGGGGGAACACTTCAACTCTTCATCCTCTCCTAAATCCTATCATGACCAGGGCACAGTGGGGGCACCAGAGACTGAGAGACACACCCGGTGTGCAAAGCTCTGCTCGGACTGTGCATTCCACGGAGCTTGCAAAGTCACTTCCGGTTTACCACTGGCACAGGGAAACCGGAAGTGACGTCTTCTTAACTCGGAGAACAAAGCACCCAGCCGCCCATAGATGTCCGGCGCGATGGATTGCGCCACAAGCCAATTCAAAACCCTGCAGTGAAGCGTCTCATTTGCAGTCTCATGATTGCATAGATGTGGCGCTTCCCATAGTGCACCCGAACACAGTGCACTTAAAGGACGTTTTTTTCCTTTTTTTTTGTGACTGCTGGGAGGAGGGCGCATGTGCTCCCCCTATGGTCGAGCGTTACTGCTAGAAAGGCAATGTTATATTGTAGCAGAATCTCTAAACTCTTCCAGTCTAATGATAACCTTTGAGGTCACAGACCACTGACATCCTTCAATATGTAGTGGGTTGTGAAGCATAGTGGGTACAAAGGTGGTAAAAGTCATTGGGCGCCAGACACTTCTTGGATGCAAAAGAGGTTTTATTTCTTTTAACAGTCCTTTTATAGTTTGCAAGGGAAAGAGGGTTAGGGCCAGGACACCCTTAAGTAGTTGCAATTTCAATAAGCAGACTCCGAGGCTTCAATAGGAGGACAGCCATACAGGGAAAGGCCCCAGCAAGGTGCCACTTCTGCATGTGCAGGTTTGCTGTCCCCTATGGATACAGTACTTAACAGTTACTAATTCAAACGTAACAGTTCTCTTAGCTTTACAACAACTTCTACTTGTAGTTCTTCAGCCTCTTGAGCTCCTGGTCTCGTACCAGACCCTCTGATTCACTAACTCTGATTTCCTGAGCTCCTCAAGGCTTTTGCGGTGGTATCTCCCTCACCCATGCTTCCCTGCTGGCTCCCTAGCTTGGCACTTCGGATATCTTCAAGCTTCACCCCTGTTGACCAGCTCGGTCCCTAACTTGACACACAAGGCTGCTCTGCAAGCGTCACCTCCGCTGGTTGGGTCCCTGACTTGATCACCGCCTGAAGTTTCCCGATTCTCCACCATGCTTGTTCAGTGAGAATACTGCTCCGGTGCTTGCTTCAGTTACTCACTGTCGTCCCTGGTAAAGGTGGTTGGCCCCTTAGTGGCGACAGCTTCCCTTCTACCTCTGACCACGACAGGTTCTCCGGCCGTCAGCTTTGGTTGGACTGCAAGCCGCAGTCCCAACCCTGCGCTGCCCTCTTATTTCTGGATAGGCCCTCACACAGCCTGGCAGCTAGATCCCCCCCCCCCGGGATAGGCCCAATCTCAGGCCTAGCAGCCCGGGACAGACGGCATACATCCACCCAGACGGAGGTCCGGGTGGCACAGAACATAGATCACCTGACTCCACCCAAATATATAGGCTTTCCAAGCAGGCCTAGGGATTCCCCATATACCCATAACCTAACCTTGAGTTGCCCTTCTCATATCTAGTACCACCAAGTGCCTGGCCACCTAGTGGCAGAAGAGAAAAGTACAACAAGGCCAAACTTAGGGAGAAATCAATGGATCTCTAACAATTCAACTATGGTAGCTACCCCTGACAAGGAATTTGGTGAAGAGCTTCCATATTAATCCCCAGGGTGCTACATCATTAAAGTCAATTCACAAAGGAAAAAACTTTGTTTTATTAATCTTATGGAATAGACGCTCGGTATTCAACAAATGTACACAATTTGAATTGAAACATTTTAGTATTACCCCTGGAGCTAAATGTGGCAGTTCCACCCCAGGGCTCCTGGTTGTTAGGAATCCATCACACCAGCATGCTAACAACTAGTGACTCATGTCCAGCTGGCTCATTCAGTTGTCAATCAACCAGAAAAAGAAATAAAATGTGCTCTCATAATTCCCACAATAAATTAACGTGTCATCAAAACATACATGAACATACAACTAAAAAGTCCAAAAGAAAAGTCAAATTAAAGTGCTCAGTGCAAAAAAACTCCAAAAGTAGTAAAATGGTGACACCAAAAAAGGAAACCGTGCTCTTCCTCTTCACCAGATAGGTACACAGCACACTCATCAGAGATCTATGACCCCTTTTGTTCAAAGGAATTCACAAAAACCATTATAGATTCCCAACTGGCAGTATCTCAAACCAAGCCGTGGAGTTCAGCTCTCCATTCCATCCAGTAGAGAATCCCGTACACATGGATAAATGGATACCAGCATGCATTTATTGGCACTCCTGTGCCTTTAAGAGCCTCTATAAGTAGCGCAGTAACATGAAGAGGGGGAGATAAAGGAGCCTCTCATAGTGTAGTACTTTAAATTTATTAAATAAAAGGTTAAAGTGGTCATAAAGCTTGGGTTTAAAAAAAAAATAACAAACATGCCTATACTTACCTGCTCTGTGTAATGGTTTTGCACACAGCAGCCCTGAGCCTCTTCTTCTGGGGTCCCCCGCTGGCGCTCCAGGCCCCTCCTCTTCATCGGGTGGCCCCAGGGAAAGCCACTGTTAGGAAAGGATTCACCTGCTGGTGGCACTGTGGCTCCCAGATTCAATGATTGCAGTTCCAGTGTCCACCAGTGGGTGTCTCCCAGAAGCCAGCAGGCTGTAGTCACATTAGTGTTTAGCTGCCGGGGGGCTACTTAAGGCTGCTCCTCCCTTCCCCCGGCATGTCACGATTCTGATCCCTTCCTTGCTGCCTGTTCCTGATGCCTAGCCTGATCCCCTCTACCTTGTTCCTGCCCCCTCTGTCTTGCTTCTGTTCGAGTACCCTGTTGAGATCCCCCCTTCCTTGCAACCTTGCATCCCCTGTATCCTTGTCCCTAGTTTGGTTTGTATATAATTAGTTGTTCAGGTTCAACAGTTCTTGTCAGTGTGGGGTTTGGTTTTGCTTGTTGCGGTTGTCATGTTTATTGTTTGCTGTGTTTACTGTTTGCTGTGTCTCACTGTTAATAAACCTCACTTGCATATACTTTGTTGGCTTGGTCTCAGTTCCCTTGTGCAGCTACGTGTCTGGTCTCCCTGCTGTAGAAAACCTGACATATTTGTGACGCCCACCAATGATCAGATCTGCTGCACTTGGGAACTGAGAGCCAGTTGCTTTGAGCTTTTTTGCTTTGCCTTATCAGGATGCTTAGAGCAAAGGTAATCTATCATGTGCAGCTCGAAGTAGAAGTAGATAAGGATTATTGTTGCTTCGTGTGGCAGGATCTCACTGTGGAGGAACTGATGGGGAGCATTCTGACCGCACATGCCTTAGCTGTTGAGGGCAGATTCTTACTTAGCAAAGTGCAACTTTTAAATCAGGTGTGGTCTGAGCTATTATTTCTGGTGTTTTCACTCCCCCATTTACTATGCACCAGGTTGGATTTTTGGGATGGTTGTTTGAACATTGTGCAGGTTCTTTTGTTCAGCAGTATTCAGCCTATTCACAACAGGTGGGGTTGGATTGCATTGCTGCTGTGCATTTGTTAATTGAGCAATGTGAGCAAGGGAGAGACAAACTGCTGATTCCCGGGCTGCCGTCCAGTTGGACTATGCTGATTCCCGTGCTGCCGTCCAGCTGGACTATGCTGATTCTGGGGCTGCTGCCCAGTTTGATGTGCCTCTGCTCGATGCCCAGCCTGATGATCCAGTCCCTAATGCCCAGCCTGATGATCCGGTCCCTGATGCCCAGCCTGTTGATCCGGTCCCTGATGCCCAGCCTACCTTTAGACGTCCTGTACTCAAGAACCTGCCTGCCTTTGATTATCCACCTTCTAATGGGTCTGAAAACTCAGAATCCTCATGTGCCTTATATGGGTTACCTGCTTGGTCTGAGATTCATTTGATGGTTGGTTGCCTTGGTCGAGTCCCTCTGGTAGTATGTTGCTCCTATGACGCCAAAACCTGGTGGTCCGGACTTACCTTTGGTAGCTGCATTTGCCTTCATGGCCCTGGTCGTGAATGGCAGAGTACGATCTGTGCCTTGCCATGATCTGGAGGAGATTGCCACAGCTCTGAGTGTACTAGGGAACCCGGGTCAGGTAACTAGTGCCTCGGAGAGACCTAGGTGGCTAATGATATGCGGAGCGAGTCCTGGAAACCAGGCAAGCTACTTAGTTATGACTAGACACTTTGGTGTCTGGATTCTGGTATTGTCACATGACCCCAGGACTAAGTTTGCAGATAACCCGTGGAACCCCAGCATTGGGGTATCTGCTGTTTTGAGGGACTTGGAGTGTCGAATGCTATACATCTCTGGGAATCTGGCCAGTGGAATACCCAGCCAATCACCTGGGACCAAAGTGTCTCACCTGGGGGTGGGACACTTTGCCTATTGATGGATCTTGGCAGTAATGCATCTTGCTTGGAACCCGGCGCCGCTTCAGACTACGAGGAACTTTTCTTGACTTAATGGAAGATGGTCTTTTATGGACTGGTTCAGCTATTTCTGTTTGGAGCGTCCAGAGGCCGCTCCTTAGAGGGGGTACTGTTAGTAAGGACTCACCTGCTGGTGGCACTGTGGCTCCCAGATCCATTGGATGCAGTTCCAGTGTCCACCAGCAGGTGTCTCCCAGAAGCCAGCAGGCTGTAGTAATCAGTCACATTAGTTTTCAGCTGCGGGGGGGCTACTTAAGGCTGCTCCTCTCTTCCCCTGGCGTGTCACGATTCTGGTCCCTTCCTTGCTACCTGTTCCTGATGCCTAGCCTGATCCAGCCTGTAACCCTCTGCCTTGTTCCTGCCTCCCTTTGCCTTGCTGCTGTTCGAGTACCCTGTCGAGATCCCCCTTCCTTGCAACCTTGCATCCCCTGTATTATTATTATTATTATACAGGATTTATATAGCACCAACAGTTTGCGCAGTGCTTAACAAAATGAAGGCAGACATTACAGTTACATTACAATTTGGTACAAGAGGAATCAGAGGGCCCTGCTCGCTAGAGCTTACAATCTTGGAGGGAGGGTCAATTGATACAAAAGGTAATAGCTGTGAGGGATGAACTGATGGAGAAAGTAAAACAGTGTACTAGTTAGAAGCAGGATAAGCTTCTTTAAAGAGAAGGGTTTTCAGGTAATGTCTAAAGATGGATAGATTAGGGGACAGTCGGATAGATTGGGGTAGGGAGTTCCAAAGGATGAGAGAAGCTCTGGAGAAATCCTGTAGGCGAGCATGGGAGAAGGTGACAAGGGAGCTAGAGAGCAGGGGGTCTTAGGAGGTCTTAGGAGGACCGAAAAGAGCGGTTTGGTTGGTATTTTGAGACTAGGTTAGTGATGTAGCTGGGGGCAGAGTTGTGGACCGCTTTGTAAATTATTGTCAGTACTTTGAATTTTATTCGTTGAGTGAGTGGAAGCCAGTGCCGGGATTTGCAGAGCGGGGTGGAGGACACTGAACGGTTGGTAAGGTGAATGAGTCTTGCAGCAGCATTCATTATGGACTGAAGGGGGGATAGTGTATGTAAAGGTTGTCCAATGAGGAGTGAGTTGCAGTAGTCGAGGCGAGAGGGAGTGAATTAGAAGCTTGGTGGTGTCATTGGTTAAAAGGGGGAGTATTCTAGAGATGTTGCAGAGGCTAAGGTAGCATGATTTTGACAGAAATTGGATATGGGCCTGAAAGGACAGTTCAGAGTCTAGGGTTACCCCTAGCACCCTGGCATGTGGGGATGGACTGATAGTTGTGCCATTGATCTTGACAGAGCAGTCAGGGGACGGGGCACGTGGGGGAGGAAATATTATGAGCTTGGATTTAGATTCAGTTTGAGGAAGTGGTGTGACATCCAGGCTGATATGTCTGTTAGTAAATCAGTGATGTGTGAAAAGACTGATGGAGTGAGCTGAGGGGTAGAGAGATAGATTTGGGTGTCATCAACATATAAATGGTAGTGGAAGCTATGGGAGGCTATCAGCTGACCCAGGGAGGATGTGTAGTTAGAGAATAGTAGAGGTCCAAGGACAGAACCTTGGGGGACCCCAACGGTAAGAGGTGTTGGAGAGGAGGAAGTAAAGTTGTAAGTGACACTGAAGGTGCGGTGAGATAGGTAAGATTCGAACCAACGGAGAGCACAGCCATGGATACCAAGCAAATTTAGTTTTTTGAGGAGGAGGGGGTGATCAACTGTATCAAAGGCAGCGGAGAGGTCCAAGAGTAAAAGTACAGAATAATGACCTTTGGTTTTAGCTGTTCGTAAGTCGTTTTGAGTTTTAGGAGAGCAGTTTATGTGAAGTGCTGTGGACAAAATCCAGACTGAAGGGGATCAAGAAGGTTATTCTCAATGAGATGGTTGCTCAGTCGGTTGTAGACTAAACCTTCAAGGAGTTTGGAGGCAAAAGGGAGTAAGGAGATGGGTCTTAGGTTGTTAAGATTGGTGGGGTCCAGGGAGGCCTTTTTTGGTATGGGAGTAACTAGTGCATGTTTCAGAGGGTTGGGGAAGATGCCAGTAGAGAGGGAGCGGTTGAAGATATGAGTTAAAGAGTGTAGGATAGAGTCAGAGGGTGACTGTAGTATTTGAGAAGGAATGGGGTCCAGCAGGCAGGAGGTTAGGTGGGCGTTAGAAAAAAGTTTATTGACTTCCTCAGTAGTTGCTGGGTTAAACAAGAGCTTTGATTGTACAGGAGGACAAAGAGTGTAAAGTGAGTGAGATATCTGTAGAGTGGAGGAGATCTCAAGACGAATTGTCTCAATCTTATTTTTGAAGCGATTAGCAATCTCCTGGGAATTGAGTAAGTTAGTGGGTGCAGGTAATGGCGGACAAAGTAGAGCATTAAAGGTAGAAAAGAGTTGATGGGGACTGCGTGAGAGGGTGTTAATGAGAGTGATAGAGTAAGCCTGTTTGGCAGCGTAGAGACAGGAATGGTATTTTTGGAGGGCAGATTTATATTGGCTGAAATTTTGCTGTGACTTTGTCTTACACCACAGAGGCTCAAGAGCACGGCTCTGTTTTTTTAGGCTTTTGGTAATGTCTATCTGCCAGGGTTGTAGCGGTCGGGGCCTGGTTCTGTGCATAGTGAGGGGGGCCAAAGTATCCAGGGTGGATAACAGTGAACTGTTGTAGATAGAAGTGGCAAGGTTGGGGCAGGACAAGGATGAGATTTTAGCATAGAGACAATCTGTAGCAGAAAAAAGAGAAGGGTTAAGAGGGCAAAGGTTTCTACAGGTAATTGTTTGGTAGTTGGAAGGCAAAGAGGAGGAAGACAAGGAGAGAGTGAAACAAATAAGGTGGTGATCAGGGAAAGGAAAAGGAATGTTGGAGAGGTTGCGTGGAGTGCATAGGTAGGAGAATATGAGGTCAAGGCAGTTGCCAACAGAGTGAGTAAAAGCGTTTGCCCGTTGTTTCAGGTCAAAAGAAGAGGTTAGGTTCAGAAATGTAGCAGTAGCAGGAGTGTTAAGATTAACAGGGATATTGAAGTCACCAAGAATGATTGTTGGGATTTCAGAAGAGAGAAAGTAAGGTAGCCAGGCAGAGAAGTCGTCAAGGAAGCTTGATACCAGTCCAGGAGGCTGATAGATCACAGCAATTCTCAACGAAACTGGAACAAATAGACAAATACAGTGAGCTTCAAATGAGGAGAGGGGGTGGATAAAAAACTTGGAAAGTGCTTTGAGGGGATAGGAGAATTACAACACCACTTCCTTTCCCCACTAGGCCTGGGAGAGTGATTCCACAGGAGCCCACCATGGGAGAGGGCAGCAGGAGACAGAAAGTCAGATTCTTAAAGCCATGTCTCCGTAATTGCAAGTAGGTTGTAGGAGTTTGTGATAAAGAGGTCATGGATGGTGGTAAGTTTGTTGCAAACCGAGCGGGTATTCCAAAGGGCACAGGAATAGGGAAGTCTGGTTTTAGGCAGAAGAGGAATATTGTGTAGATTGCGGCTTCTGGCAAAGGATAGGGGGTGCTGGGTATTTTGGCCAAAGGTAAATCATGGCAGTCCAGGATTAGGAGAAATATCTCCAGACATTAGGAAAAGCAGAAGGGTGAGAGTGGTGATATGGGAGTGTGACTTATGTTGGGGGGACACCTCTCAGTGTCCTGGAGGTTTTATTGGTATGTGGGTTCAAAATTAGCAGGAGCTGATGAGTGCAGTAAAACGGTGAAGACAGGAGTGAGGGTGATATATATAAGCTGTGGGGTGGAGAAGAGGGGTGAAGGAGAGAAAGTTTAAGGAGAGAGGATGCAACTGTGAGAAGGAAAAGTAGGGAGCTCATGATACAGAGTGGTGAGATTGAGAAGCAGACTGGATGAAAGATGTTCTATGGGTAATCAAGACACCTGTAGTCTGTTTAGTGCAGGGGTCTCAAACTCAAATCACCTGAGGGCCACAGGACAAATTTTCACATCCAATGGGGGCCGCGTGCAGACTGTCCTTTCCCCCAGCATTGGTGTCAGCGGTCGCACTATTAATCCCCAGATGCCCAAACAAATCTGCTAAACAAATCTTTATCTGCTATTCTTCCTGGAGGGCCTACTTAGCTAGCTAAACGTTTAAAAGTCAGCCCCCATCTTTGCAGCAGTGGCCATCAATAAAAACATCCACCCCCTTCATGTTAGATCAGCACTGGCCTTAAATGAAAACATCCACCCCATTCATGTTAAAATCTGCCCCTCACCTACATGAATGTGCCTCGGCACAATCTGACTGAAAATGTGTTCAGTCAGCTATTGTGCGCAGGCGCCATCTCGCCGACACAACAGCTGATCGCAAAATCAGCTGTTGTGCTATTACATACGGCGCATGCGCAGTTCGTCCAGATGTCGAGAAATGCCCCCATTGAATAGTGCCCGGGTTGAAGGGCTCATGCATCGTACGTAACATCACAACAGCTGATTTTGCCATCAGCTGTTGAGATGGCGCAGGCGCACAATAGCCGACAGAATTCTTTTTTCTGTCAGATTGTGCACAGCGCTCGCCCGCGCTCCCGTGGCGAGTTCATGTCAATGCTGGGCAGATTTCTACACGTTGTAGGCGGATTTATGGGCACTTGGGGCAAAATTACATGGCCAGTGCTGCAAAACAAAACTTTGTGATGGGCGGATTTCTACATTTCTTGTGGGTGGATTTATGGGCACTTTGGGGTGGAATTAGATGGCCAGTGCTGCAAAAATAAAACTTTCTGATGATCGGATTTTTACATTTCTTGTGGGCGGATTTATGGGTACTTTGGGGCGGAATATCACAAAGTTGTTTTTTTTTTGCAGCACTGGCCATGTAATTCAGCCCCCAAGTGCCCATAAATTCACTCACAATGTGTAGAAATCCATCCATCATGGACTTGAACTCGCCACGGGAGCGCAGGTGAGCGCGGAGCACAATCTGACAGAAAAATAAATTCTGTCAGCTATTGTGTGCTTGCGCCGTCTCGCCATCACAACAGCTGATGGTAAAATGCCACTATTCGATGGGGGCATTTCTCGACAGAACAGGTGGGCGGGGCGATGGGCGTTTCCTCCCTCCGCTGTGCTCTCCTGTGTTGTGCGCGCTGGGCTGCAGCAGCGGTGGGAGGATCAGAGAGAGAAAGCTCCCAGCCGCTGCCTCCCGCCCAGGATCGGCCCTGCCTGCGGGCCATTTGTAACCGGTCCGCCGGCCGCAAATGGCCCGCAGGCCGGTAATTTGAGACCCCTGGTTTAGAGCGTTGCAGTAGTCTGTTGTAGATTTTTGCTTTGTGCATTTGCTGAAGTGCTAAGCTGAAGTGTAATACTTAATCCAATATGAATATTTTATCCAAAATGATAGTTGCCAATGCAATCTCTGCCTGTGCAACCCCTGCCTGAGCATCCCTTAGAAAAGGCCTCAATTTATACTGAGTTGGGTGGGGGTATTATTGCCAATTAATCAGCCAGGATTCTATAGGAGGAACACATGGCTGACAGAACAAACTTCTCACACCAAAGACAGACTACAAGACACAGCAAGAGAGCAGGGGATCATGGCTATAAAGATAAAACCAGCTCATAATTTAGGTATGGACAATAAGAAAACAAAAACAAACATCACAGTGATATGGACAGAGGTAAAGTATTTGAAGACAGAATAGATTACCATTTAAGCATGTTTAAAACAATGACAGTGTTATTTGATTTAAGTTAGATAGAGTAGGCAGGCGAGTCAGTTAGCTGCACTTACAGTGTATTGTGTATATATATTGCATCCTAGGTGTTGTGTGTGTGTGTATATATATATATACATATATATATATACTGTATTCAGTTTAGCTAGATCCGTTCCTGTTATTCTCTTCCTACTGACAGGCAGGCAGGTGTTTTTACAGTATTTACAGTATTTACAGTTAGTGTACTGTGTCCTTTGCACAGTGTGCACCTAAAGCTACCTGAAGAAAATTGCTGGTGTTCTTCTGATCCTATTAGTACCACAGGCAGGCAGCTGCAGTACTTACAGTTAGTGTACTGTGTCCCCTGCACAGTGTGCACCTAAAGCTACCTGAAGAAAATTGGTGGTGTTCTTCTGATCCTATTAGTACCACAGGCAGGCAGCTACAGTATTTACAGTTAGTGTACTGTGTCCTCTGCACAGTGTGCACCTAAAGCTACCTGAAGAAAATTGGTGGTGTTCTTCTGATCCTATTAGTACCACAGGCAGGCAGCTGCAGTATTTACAGTTAATGTACTGTGTCCTCTGCACAGTGTGCACCTAAAGCTACCTGAAGACAATTGCTGGTGTTCTTCTGATCCTAGTAGTACCACAAGCAGGCAGCTACAGTATTTACAGTTAGTGTACTGTGTCCTCTGCACAGTGTGCACCTAAAGCTACCTGAAGACAATTGCTGGTGTTCTCATACTAATACTTCTACAGGCAGGCAGTTGAATCTGCTAGCTGCAATATCAGTATATATATATACATCCCAGCTTTGTGCAGCTACATCTCACTGCAGGCCATTGGTATGTCTGGAGAGCCAACAAGGAGAGGCAGACAGTCACAAGCCAATAAAAGAGGGCAAGCAGGCTCTGTGTCTAGAGGCAACAGTGCTGGTAATGGAGACGGTGCATCTTCATCAGCACGTGACCGTGGGACACGCTTGTCCTTTTTTCGGCAGCTGGCCGTGTTGAGCCGCAACATACAGAAGACTTGGTAGAGTGGATGACCAAGCCATCCTCATCCTCCTCATCCTCTCTCACCCTAAGCTCAGGGTACTTTGTCTGGCAAAGCAGCTGCCAACGCTGCCTCTTCCCTCGGCTCAATGGCATCAATCACTCCTTATAAGCCCCATCATGTCCTCCTGAGGAGTCCCCCGAACTGTTTGACCACAGTGTTGGGTACATGCTCCAGGAGGATGCCCAGCGATTTGAAGGCTCCGATGTAGTACCCAGCTAGAGGAAGGCAATAACATGAGCCCAAAGAGAGGGGGTGACCAAGAAGGACAGCAATCTGGCAGTCATGTTCCCCCAGCTGCAGCATACTGCCAGCTTTGCTCCAGTGATGAGGAGGGAGGGGATGATGAGGAAGTCACTGATTCCACGTGGGTGCCTGATAGAAGAGAGGAGGAGGAGGAGGAGGAGGCACATCTTCAATGAGGCAGGATTCCCTCTAGGGGCCAGCTTAAGGGCAGCACACCGACTGCATCATACTGCAGAGCTCCGCATATGCAGGGCGCTGCTGTCTCTGCGCGTTATTCCAAAAGTTCTTTGGTGTGGGCCTTTTTTGAGACGAGTGCATCAGATCTCACCGCTGCTATTTGCAACATATGTCTCAAGCATATCTCGCGTGGCCAAAACATCACCCGCTTGGGCACCACATGCTTGACCAGACATATGTCGACCTGCCATGCAGTTCTTTGGGAAGCGTACCTAAAAGACCCACACCAAAGAACAAAGCGGACCTCTCCTTGCTCCTCATCAGCTGGGATCTCCAACCCCACTATACCTTCAGTCCTCTCTGAAACCTGCACTGTGAGGAATGAAGGTGTAGAATTAGGTGTGTCACAGCCAAGTACTTGCGGGCAATCTGCTATCGGTACACCAACGTCAGATTGTACCAGGCAAATTTCCCTGCCCCAGCTGCTGCACCGCCGAAAGAAGTTCGCTCCCAGCCATCCACATGCCCAGCGGTTGAATGCTAGCTTGGCTAACTTGCTAGCACTTCAACTGCTGCCGATTCTGGCTCTCTACCGGCATGTGGAAGGCAATGTCTTGGCCTTACTGGACAGGGCTCAGCAGTAAGGTGCATATTACCGCTGACTCATGGTCCAGCAGGCATGGACAGGGATTTTGCCTATCTTTCATCGCGCACTGGGTGACTCTTCTGGCAGCTGGGAAGGATGCAGGACAGGGTGCAGTAGTGTTGGAGGTTGTTCTGCCACCACACCTCCAAAATTCTACTAGTGGTGATTCTGCCACACCTCTCTCCTCCACCCCCCCCCTTCTTCTTCCTCCATGGTCTCTTCCTGTGCTGATTTGTTCTCGGAACCAGCGGTGCTCCGTAGGCGTTTAAGGGGCTACGCAAGCATACAGGCAAAAAGATGCCATGCGGTGTTTAAGCTGGTGTGCTTGGGGGCACAGGAGCCACACTGGGGCAGAGATTCTGTCAGCTCTGCAGGGGCAGGTTCAGAGGTTGTTGACGCCACGCCAGCTTAAGCCAGGTATGGTGGTTTGCGACAATGGCACCAACTTCCTCTCTGCCCTTCGACAACTGACCCATGTGTCCTGTTTGGCTCACATCCTGAACTTGGTGGTGCAGCGGTTCTTGGGCAGGTACCCGGGCTTACAGGATGTCCTGAGGCAGGCCAGGAAAGTCTGTGTGCATTTCCGCAGGTCACATAATGCCAGTGCTTGGCTGGCTGACCTCCAAAAGGAATTTAACCTGCCCAAGAACCGCCTAATCTGTGACATGCCGACCAGGTGGAACTCAACGTTGGCTATGCTGCAGCGGCTGCACACACAGCAAAGGGCAATCAATGAGTACCTATGTGACTATGGCACCAGGACAGGGTCAGGGGAGCTTGGTTTCTTTTCCCCATGCCAGTGGGCTATGATCAGGGATGCATGCACTGTCCTGTCACCATTTGAGGAGGTCACGAGGATGGTGAGCAGTGACAGTGCATGCATCAGTGACACTGTCCCTTTTGTCCACCTGTTGGAGCACACACTGCATGGAATAATGGACAGGGCACTTGAGGCAGAACAGAGGGAGGAAGAGGAGGACTTCCTTGCCTCTCAAGGCCCCCTTTATCCAGACAGTGTTCCTGCGTGCCTGCCGATCACATAGGAAGAGGATGAGGAGGAGGAGGATTGTGTCAGCATGGAGGTGGAGCATAGCACTCAGCCTCAGCAGCAGTCTTCAAGGGATCATTTACATTCCCAAGAAACCCATGGACTTGTATGTGGCTGGGAGGAGGTGGCTGTGGATCATGTCGTCCTTAGTGACCCAGAGGACTCTGGACCGAATGCCTCAGCAAACCTACACTGCATGGCCTCCCTGATCCTGCAAAGCCTGCGGAAGCATCCTCGTATTCGTGGTATCAAGGGGAGGGATGATTACTGGCTGGCAACCCTCCTTGATCCACATTACAAGGGTAAGGTTGTGGATCTTATCTTGCCGTCGCAGAGGGAGCAGAGGATGAGACATCTTCTGGAGGCCTTGCAGAAAGGTTTGTGCAACACGTTTCCAGAGCCTGGGAGGTTACAATTTCCTGGTCCTCCTGGACAACGTGTTGCTGAGGCTTCGGTCAGTCACAGAAGGAGCGGTGGAGAAGGTGGCTGTCTGACCGATGCGTTCAGACAATTTTTGCCCCAATTCAGCCCCAAGGTATGATCGATTCCAGCAACCATCACCAGCGTCTGATTCACATGGTGCAGGATTACCTAGGGGCAAGATCAGACTTGGACACCTTTCCCACCGAAAATCCTCTGGGTTACTGGGTCTTGAGGATGGATCACTGGCCAGAGCTTGCACAGTATGCAATTGAGCTACTGGCCTGTCCTGCATCCAGCGTTCTTTGGGAACACACATTCAGTGCTGCTGGAGGCTTTGTAACCGACAGGGTGCGCCTGTCCACCGAATCGGTCGATCGGCTGACCTTCATAAAAGTGAATCAGTCTTGGATCACCAGCTACCAAGCACCTGATGCTGATGTAACCGATTGATTTTTTCTTTCAATGTGAGATCCCTTCAAGACTGCCTATGCTGATGCTGAGTGACAATCCTCTTCCTCCTCAATTTTCATGCTAATAGCTTGTAAGAACATTTTTGGTTCTGGGCACCAGTGGCCAAGGCCCAATTTTTCTGCCCCTGTTTAACAGGGGCGTGTAATTACAATTTTTGATGCAATACTTTGCAGCAGGGCTCATTCCTGTGCTCCAACTATAGTATCTGTGAGGGGTTGCAGTGTTGTGGCACCAGCACCAGTGCCCAAGGCCCAATTTTTCAGCCCCTGTTTAACAGGGGCGTATAAATAAAATTTTTGCTGCAATACTTTGCAGCAGGGCTTATTCCTGCGCTCCAACTATAGCACCTGTGAGGGGTTGCAGTGTTGTGGCACCAGTGCCTAAGGCCCAATTTTTCTGCCCCTGTTCAATAGGCACATGTAATTACAATTCTTGATCTAATATTTCACAGCAGGGCCCATTCCTGCGCCCACCAAGAGTAACTGTGAGGGCTTACAGTGTTGTGGCAACACCACCACCAAAGGCCCTTTTTTTCTGCCTCTGTTCAACAGGTGCATGTAATTACAATTCTTGATCTAATATTTTACAGCAGGGCCCGTTCCAGCGCCCACCAAGAGTAACTGTGAGGACTTACAGTGTTGTGGCACCAGCACCACCACCACCAAAGGTCCAATTTTTCTACCACTTTTCAACAAAGGCATGTAATTACAATTCTTGATCTAATATTTCACAGCAGAGCCTATTTCTGCGCCCAGCAAGAGTAACTGTGAGGGTTTACAGTGTTGTGACAACACCAACACCTAAGGCCCCATTTTCTGCAGAGTATATAGCGCAGGCCCCTACTTTCAAACATCCAACTTACAAACGACTCCTACTTGCAAATGGAAGGAGACAACAGGAAGTGAGATGAAATCTACCCCTAGGAAGAGAAATTCTCTCCTGTAAGAGTTAAAGCGGAGTTCCACACAAAAATGGAACTTCCGCTTTTCGGAACCCTCCCCCCCTCCGGTGTCACATTTGGCACCTTTCAGGGGGGAGGGGGGTGCAGATACCTGTCTAAGACAGGTATTTGCACCCACTTCCGGCATAGACTCCCATGGGAGTCTATGCCTCTTCCTGTCCCCACCGTGCTGTCTGCTGGGACACACACGGGTCCCAGAGACAGCAGGGACCAGTTAGGAAGCGCAGCGCAACTCGCATATGCGCAGTAGGGAACCGGGAAGTGAAGCCGCAATGCTTCACTTCCTGATTCCCTCACCCAGGATGGCGGCGGCAGCTGCCGAGAACCGAGAGGGTTCTCGGCGTCGCCTGCCGACATCGCTGGACCCTGGGACAGGTAAGTGGCCACACATTAAAAGTCAGCAGCTGCAGCATTTGTAGAGCTGCTGGCTTTTAATATTTTTTTTTTTTGGCGGTTTAGGTGGACCCCCGCTTTAATATGGGAAAAACGTGTCTCCTATTCACTGATGCTTCATCACCAATCCTTGTTTCACTAAAAACCCCAAATTTTTAAAAAACATTTGAATTGGGACAGAAAGTGAGGTGAAATCTTCTGAAGAATGTCATTTTGTGCAGGGACTGTTCTAAGCACGGGAAACACGTGCCACTTTACAGGCATACTATAGACACCCCCAGGTATGATATTTAAAGGAATATTTCACTTTTTTTTTACTTTAAGCATCATTAAAATCACTGCTCTAGAAAAAACAGCCGTTTTTAAAACTTTTTTTTGCATTGATACATGTCCCCTGAGGCAGGACCCGGGTCCCCAAACCCTTTTTAGGACAATAATTTGCATATTAGCCTTTAAAATTAGCACTTTTGATTTCGAACATTCGAGTCCCATAGACTTTAATGGGGTTCTAAAGTTTGCGCAAACTTTCTGGCTGTTCGCAGGTTCTGGTGCGAACCGAACCGGGGGGGGGTGTTCGGCTCATCCCTACTGCCTGGTGGTAACTCAACTTCCCCCAGCGAACAAAATGGAGTCTTAAGTTCCTTTTCTCCCAGGCATGCTGGGTTCTGTAGTTCCTGCCCCCATATAAGCCAATTGGACCGTTTGGTATGGGGACTAGATGTCCCAGAATCCTTTTCTGCTGCTACTGCTCATTGGCTCTCTCCCTCTGCCAATAGGAAGACAGCCAGAGATAGAGCCGAGCAGCGGATACCTGTGTGCGAGCGCCACTCGCATTACATACAGCGTCAGTGAGGAGAAGGAGGGGTGAGGAATCCCCTGCAGGAGCTGAAAGGCGCACTTTCCCAGTCTGTAGAGCCTATGTACATTCCAACGGTGGTCGGCGGGAGTTGTGGGCCCGTGGGGTACCCGCTACAAAGCTATAAGGTTTTTCCTCTTGTAGACAAATTTCACCCCATTAAGAAGAACCTGACGGTCTGTAATTTACGATTTCACATTTGACTGCAGTAAGAATATGCTTTAAAAGCCTTTGGGTGAGTAAACTGGTGCCACAGAATGGTTTTCCAAGCACACAAATATAGAAAACAGGATTTTTGTACTTACTGAAAATCCTTTATTTGGAGAATTTAACCCTGGCAACCAAAAAAAGATGTGGGCAAGTCCAGTATAACTGCTTCTACTCCCAGCATGCTTCAGCTATGTAGCTAAGCAAGGAAAATAGTTTGATAGACTTGATAGCCTTCAAGAAAATGATTTTAAGATAAATACAAAAATCCTTTTTCTTTCTTCTTGAGAAACGCAGGAATTTGGAGACTGCTCAATGTCCAAAATATAATCCAGTTGAGGGATGGAAGACAACAAAAAGTACACTAACAGATCTATAAAAAAACATAACAGAACTGGGACTATCTGCAGCTCTATAAGCTGCCATTGTATGCGATTTTAGGGCCAAAAGCTGGAATCCCAAGGGTCCTAAGCACCTACTTGGTTATACTTAGATAATGTTTAAAACAGAAGACCAGGTGGCAGCCTTGCAAATATGGGAAACAGTTGTTTAATGCAAAACATCATAAGAAGTACAGACTAAGTAGAGTGCACCTTGATGGGTGGAACCCAATCCTCCCCAGGGCCGCTGATAGAAATCATGGGGAGCTGTACAGCCCACCTGATGGGGCCTCCTTCAGCCCCACCCCTGGTCCCGCCCCTGGTCCCTACTTCAATCCCACCCCTAGCCCCTCCCCAGACCCTGCCTTGAAACAAAAATCCCAATAAGCGAATATTGATTGGTTTGCGCAAAAGTTATACTGTCATGTTTTTTTTTTTCATTCATTCTCTGCTCAGATTGCCAGCGCCCCCCTGCTGGCCTGGCCCTGTACAACAGGGCCAGTTGTACTGGCTTATCAGCAGCCCTGATCCTCCCTGTAAGCTTGATAATTGTATGTCTGAGCCACCAATAAATAGTGGAACTAGAAACTTGTCCCCTTTACGGGGACCATCAGGATGACCAATGTCAGAAAGTCAGACTTTCTAAATGTGCTGGCTGAAAAGAAACTCATACAGCACAAGCTCCATCCAGGCAATGAAGGGAGATCTCACTAGAGTTAAACAGAAAGATGAAGAACAATGTCCTGGTTAAGACAAAAATTTATCCCACCATGCACCAATTTTTAACAATGTATAGTAATAAACTTTATAATTGAACTTTATACATTTAGTTGCCCTCAAAGTCCCAATGTGTACATTGAGGGGTACCTTCTTTGTAATGTCCTGGTTAAGGTATAAGGTCAAATTAACTTTAGGCAAGAGGAAGTTCTTGTCCTCAGCACCACCTTGTCTGTGTGCAAGAATAGAAAAGGTTCTTTACAGAATAAGGCCCCTTTCACACGAGGTGGACTCCGTTTCTACGGAGCCCGCCTCAATCCGCCGGCTCAGCGGGAGATCAGTCCATTGATCTCCGCTGAGCCGGCGGATGACAGGTCTCTCTCTGCTCACTGAGCGGGGAGGGGCTTGTCAGGCTGCCGCCTATCGATCTCACCTGATCCGATCCGCCAGCGACGGACCTGGACGTAGAGCCATCTGTCTGCTTTTCAGCGGATCGGACCGGGTCAAGTCTCCGCTGACATCCGACGCTCCATAGACTAACATGGAGCGCCCGTTCAGGTCCGCCGTCAAAACTGACAGGCGGACCTGAACGGTCCGATCGTGTGAAAGGGGCCTAAGGCTGACAATTCACAAATTCACTTTGCAGAGGTAATGGCAACAAGGAAAACAACCTTGTGAATGAGTTATAGAGAAAATTACAACAAAGTGCATAGAGGGGACATCCCCTTGGACTTTATAGGGCAGAAGAAGAGTAATGGAAAGTAAATATATGTAAAAGGCACAAAAGTGCAAACTTTATTAGTGTACAAAAATAGATGTGTAAAAACAAACACAGTTCACTCTTAAGGACAATATATCAATGAGTTGATGTAAAATTTAGACATACAGTTTGTATCACCCAAATCTAACAATCCTAATTACTGCCTCAATTAAAATTTTGTTCAGTTTAGGATTGGTAGCTGTTATTTACATCCCGACATGTTTCGGAAAATCGCATTGAAACGTATCTTTCCTTCTTCAGGGGAGTTTATACAGTTGGGTAAATTATTCTTTTGTCTAAAACACAAATACGTATATATATATAGTAATATTGACATAGTATCATAGCAAAGACATCAAAGCATAGTCTATAGCTTATTATGCCATTTTACAAAGTAACAGGGTATATAGTACTTACATGTTTAGACTGATTGGGGGTTTAATAGATAAAAACAAAACAGAAAAGCACGTGCTGGCTGCATAGAACCACACACACGAAAAAAAAATTGTCCGTGTGTCCATAAAGCGATCCGCTGAAGCGCATTCACAAGAGATGCCTGATTTTTCCAACAGCAATCAAATGAATGCCACTGTGGAGAAAAAATATAACAGGAGGATATTTTAAATTTGACTTCCTTTTATTTAAAAAAAGGTAGGGGGTGTAAGAGAGATTACAACAGACTTAAGGACATAGAGCCATGTCTGTATATGGACTGTCAAAACCATAGTATTTACCTCAAGTTGAAAGTCTGAGTGTGCTGCTGACATCCCGGTGGCAGCCAGTGAACTGACACAGACCATCCGGGTGTGAGCGTTTAAATACCTGATCTGTTTAGACATGAACCAATAGAGCAATCCATTCCGCCAGTACAGCTGCATGTAATGCAGCCGATTGTGGAGATCAAAGCGTCTCTCTGATGGGGGGGGCGCTGCACAAACACACCCATAAGGGTGTGATGACGTCACACGTCACCAGCGGGTAAACACTCGCCGATCGTCATGGAGACAGGGGCGAGAACGTGGACACGCTCGTCCTGGTGCAGTGAAGAGGGGCGGAGACAGAAGCTAGTCTGTCATAGGCACATACTGCACAGGTGGAGCTTACCCGCCGGGTGTCTGCGCAAGAGCAGAGGGGCAAGGGCACAGGACTAGAGGCCATCTGGTGGGCAGGGATGTAACAGCAGCCAGCAAGTTTACATGGAGGAGAAGGCTGAACAAAAAAGAAAAACAAAGACAACAGAATATATGCAGTATTATTGCACAAAACATAATATTAGGCATCAAAAGCATATAACAATGGAAACCAAAAATAACTAATATTAAGTTACTGAACAGCATTGTCATGATCTATGTAAAGGAAAAATTATTATAGTAAAAATAGAAAATTGAAAATATAGTAGAGGCAATGTGTTATTGTAACCAGGAAGAAGAAAGGATCTCATAACATTCCTGGAATTGGTTTCTCATTGTGAATACAATTGCAATTATACATCAATACCCAAATAGAGAGAAAAGACTAATCGACAAGCCATCCGACAAGGGGGCAATATCATGGTCATGGATAATGTCCAGTACATCGAGATGTGTATGAATATACTTTGTAATTCTGAGTGGTACTGACCAATTGAATTTACTCTAGACTTTTACAGCTTTGTGGATACAGCATTCCATCAAAACGTTATAACTAAATGTGTGGGAATTTATCAGAACGAGTTATCCCAGAGAAGCTATGTTTTATGCGTTGTCAAAATTATACAAACAAAAAAGATAACCACCTGGCAGACCTATCATTTCCGGCTGCGGCAATCTCACTGAAAACCTCAACCGAGTGGTAGACAACCATCTAAAACCTCTTGTTGAATGCCTGTCATCCTATGTATGTGACACCATACATTTTTTGCAAACCCTTTGGGATTTGCACATTTCGGATGGTGTCTTACTAGTCACTATAGACGACGAGTCCCTATATTGCAGTATACCCCATACAAAGGGCGTTGCGACGTACGTCATGTACTGTTGCAACTTAGTGAATGTAAGCCTGATTATACAGAATTTATTTTAAATTCTTTGGAATTCATATTGAATTACAATGCCTTTTGCTTTGATGGTTCCCACTACCTCCAGGTACAGGGTGTTGGGATGAAGACATGCTGTGCCCCATTGTATGCCAACCTGTACCTGGGGGAGTGGGAACATTCACTGCTTACCAATGATTCATTATTCATCTATATGTGCCATGTACTTACATGGCGACGATATATAGATGATGTGTTCCTCATATGGGATGGCTCAGTTGAGCTCCTATATGAGTTTCTAGCTGCTATCAACCACAACGAATTCAACCTTAGTTTTACAATGTCACATAGCACAACAGAGATTACGTTTCTGGATGTGCTTGTGAAAAAACAACCGTATGGTAGCCTTTCAAGTCAGCTGTATCGAAAGCCCACAGCAGGGAATTCACTATTACACGTGACTAGTTTCCATCCTAAACCCCTGCTAGCATCTATACCTTACAGTCAGTACCTCAGAGTACATAGAAACTATTCAGATGACACCATGTTCAAAGATGAGGCTGACAAACTAAGTGAAAGACTCCTCGAAAGAAGGTACTCTAGTTCCTGCCTCAAAAAGGCATATAGAAAAATGACAAAGCTGTCCCGTCAGGATCTACTTGACACACAAAAACCACCCTCTACTGATGATACAACTAGAATCATCACTACATATACAACACAGCATAAACAATTGAAACAAATTCTAAACAAGTACTGGCACTTACTCACTATGGACCCCTCACTATCTCCATTTGTAGCAGATACACCCGCTGTGACATATAGGAGAGCGCCCTCTGTGGGTGATAAGGTGGTCATTAGTGAATACAAATCACATAGAGGGGATACAAAATGCTAGGTACCTTTTCTTGTGGAGGGTGCTCACATTGTCAATACATGGACAGACGCAAGGATATATATCTACCAAATGTACATCACTTTCGTCCAAAGCATTACATTAATTGTAAGACTCCTGGCTTGGTATACCTACTCACCTGTGAATGTGGGTGTTACTATGTCGGGAAAACGATCAATGTATTTTGGAAAAGAATATACCAGCATATTTTGACTATCCGCAAACGAGATCTGGATGTACCGATCGGCCGACATATGGCCTTGGTACATCCAGAATCAATTCCCAGCATCCATTTTCACTCAAGAGGTGGTGACTTTAATAAACGCCTCCTCCAATGTGAACTAAGGTGGATATTCAATTTAGAGGCTACTTCACCACCTAGATTAAATGAAGCTTTTAATTTTCGATCATTCCTTCCTGGATTCTGTGAATTGAATCTCTGAGATTTTTGGTTCTGAAACATACTGAATAAAGCTATTGAGGTCTTCCTTTCTTTCTTTCTTTCTTTCTTTCTTTCTTTCTTTCTTTCTTTCTTTCTTTCTTTCTTTCTTTCTTTCTTTCTTTCTTTCTTTCTTTCTTTCTTTCTCCTCTTTTTTTGATTAGTCTTTTCTCTCTATCTGGCTTTTGATGTATAATTACAATTGTATTCACAATGAGAAACCAATTCCAGAAATGTTATGAGATCCTTTCTTTTTCCTGGTTACAATAACACATTGCCTCTACTGTAATTTCAATTTTCTATTTTTAATATAATAATTTTTCCTTTACATAGATCATGACAATGCTGTTCAGTAACTTAATATTAGTTATTTTTGGTTTCCATTGTTATATGCTTTTGATGCCTAATATTATGTTTTGTGCAATAATACTGCATGTATTCTGTTGTCTTTGTTTTTCTTTTTTGTTCAGCCTACTTCTCCATGTAAACTTACTGGCTGCTGTTACATCCCTGCCCATCAGATGGCCTCTAGTCCTGTGCCCTTGCCGCTCTGCTCTTGCGCAGACACCCGGCGGGTAAGCTCCACCTGTGCAGTATGGGCCTATGACAGACTAGCTTCTGTCTCCGCCCTTGTTCACTGCGATTTGCAAGTTTTTACCCGCCGGTGACGTAATTACGCCCTTATGGGCATAGTTGCGCAGCACCCCCACCCCCCGTCAGAGAGACGCTTTGATCTCCGCAATCGGCTGCATTACATGCAGCTGTACTGGCAGAATGGATTGCTCTATTGGCTCATGTCTAAACAGATCAGGTATTTAAACGCTCACAACCAGATGGTCTGTGTCAGTTCACTGGCCGCCACCGGGATGTCAGCAGCACACTCAGACTTTCAATTTGACGTGAATACTATGGTTTTGACAGGCCATGTACAGACTATGTCTTTACATCTGTTGTAATCTCTCCCACTCCTCCTACCTTTTCTGCAATAAGAGAAAGTCAATTTTAAAATATCCTCCTGTTATATTTTTTTCCCCACAGTGGCATTAATTTGATCGCTGTTGGAAAAATCAGGCGTCTCTTGTGAATGCGCTTCAGCGGATTGGTTTATGGACACACGGACAATTTTTGTCGTGTGTGTGGACCTATGCAGCCAGCACGTGCTTTTCTGTTTGTTTTTATCTATTAAACCCCCAAAGAGTCTAAACATGTAAGTACTATATACCCTGTTACTTTGATGTCTCTGTTTACCCTGATGTATTTGCTATGATACTATGTCAATATCACTATGTATATACGTATTTGTGTTTCAGACAAAAGAATAATTTACCCAACTGTATAAACTCCCCTGAAGAAGGAAAGATACATTTCAATGCAATTTTCCAAAACATGTCGGGATATGAGTCACAGCTACCAATCCTAAACTGAACAAAATTTTAATTGAGGCAGTAATTAGGATTGTTAGATTTGGGTGATACAAACTATATGTCTAAATTTTACATCAACTCATTGATATATTGTCCTTAAGAGTGAACTGTGTTTTTTTGAAACATCTATTTTTGTACACTAATAAAGTTGGCACTTTTGTGCCTTTTACATATATTTACTCTCCATTACTCTTCTTCTGCCCTATAAAGTTCAAGGGGGCGTCCCCTCTATGCACTTTGTTGCAACTTTCTCTATAACACTATTTAGGATGTTGGCAGGCTAGCACACTCTAACTCTAATTCTTATATCCCTATCTCTTCTCTAACCTTGTGAATGAGAGTGAAAGGGAGAATATCACTGATTGGTGCAAAATGTGCTTTTTGAAGAGAGAACAAAATTCAAATCCTTCTGATCTCTAGAACTAGACCCAGGTATTTCAAGATATGATGAAGTTACAGTGCTAACTTCTGAAGGATTAGGACGTATCCAAACTGCAAGGTGTAGATGGTAGTGGCTGCACTGGATGCAGTAGAACACCTGGAACCGTTCTGCCACAGCAACTGGGGCTGTGATGCCCTGCTCCAGAATACTCACCAGAGCTGCACAGATATCTTAAAATCGATGGGGCGGAGCAGGCAGGTTGGAAGTCATGAACCAGGGAGGAGGCTGGGAGCAAAACCTTAGTTTGTAGCACCTGGAAACCACCTCATGCACGCTAACATCTGAGATACAGGATGCCCAAGTGTCCTCAAAGATGTCTCCCTTGGAAAATCTAGGACACACTCTCAAGCTGAAGAGAATTTATCTGAGGGCTTGGGGAACCTGAACATCCAGGGTTTGTAAGTCTGGCACTGGGAGCCAGACTTTGCTTTGGAAATTGAGGCCTGAGTTCAGTTTCTTTAACTTATGGAGCGATAGCAAAAGACTGCAACTCCTCTAGTGTTCGTTCTCCATTAAGGACTTGAGAGACTGCACATCGGACAGGGCCTTGGCTGCTGAAGGTTCAGAAGCCTTTAAAAGAGAATTTTGGGATTTTAAAATAACAAAAAATTATAATCGCCTAGGTGGATGAAGAATTGAGCCGATGCTGAATCTGTCCACCGCAGTGAGAACTGAGTGATCAAACACCACTGATCGCTCAGTTCTCCCCCTCCACTCTGAATGCAGAGAGCCGTGACTGTGACTAGAAGGCCGGGCTGTGGAGGGGGTGGGAGGGGCTGGCCCAGGCTCTCAGTGGATCACTGAGAGGCTGAGCCAGTAGCCAGTCCAGGCATCTTGGTGGATTCCAGCCATATGGTTGGGATCTTTCCTGAGCCTGGACCAGCTGAGTGACATCAGCTGCCAGCAGGCTTTAGCCCGCTGTTGTCTGAAAACAGGTCACAGGAGTGCGATCCATAGAAGAAGTATAGCCAAAAAAGCTTTGGCCATACTTCTCCTTGAAGGCTGTGAACAGATCCGATAATGATTTTGCAAGGGTAGGCATGGAAGCACATATTCTCTGCATTCAGAGTCAGCATTTAACTGTGCCATTGGGTCCAAAAAAATTCCTGCATGACTACAGTGAAATCCTCTTGGCATAGAGCTAGCCACACCAGACAGAGCTAATATCAGGCCATCTGCATCCCTCAGCCAAGGGGTCCAATTCAGATATTAGCAGAACCATTAGTAGGGTGTGAGCTGGAGGCAACCAGTACAGCTGGATCATCCCCCATGTGTCTGGGCAAGACATGTTGCACCAAAAGCAGAAGGCAATATAGTTTAGGGTACAAGGCTAGGTACAAACTTGGTTGCTTGGTAGCAGAAGGGAGAGGCAGCCAAAGCAACAAGGTCACTGTAATCAGGTTGTAGCAGACTGATGAGTTTACTGCTGCAACCCTTTGCCTCAATTGTCACTGGTTAAGGATGCTGTGAGCTTCAAAGATGGCAGGCTACTAGAAATCAGTGAAGTTGACAGTGGCGAAGCCTGATGGGGAAGCTGAGACACTAGTTCCCTATTATGTCCCTCTTAACCTTGTAATTGATAGCAGGTAGTGGCTGAATTCTACAGCCAAAAGCAGACTGTTATTTGGCTACGGATCCAGCCATTGCTTGCTGTCAACCAAAACGGGAGAGAGAGGACAATATATATAATATATATATATATATATATATATATATATATATATATATATAGAGAGAGAGAGAGAGAGAGAGAGAGAGAGAGAGAGAGAGAGAGAGAGAGAGAGAGAGAGAGAGAGAGAGAGAGAGAGAGAGAGTTCCCCACATCTCCACATCTTTATTGCATACTGTATATGTACATACATTTATACCTATAGGTGACTGGTCTTATCGTCGTTGGATAGGTCTGAATGTGAAAAATTTTGCTTCACAATACTTTATCTACATTGTATGTGCTGTTCTTTTACATTACGAAGAATACATACTATCTGAGAGGCTTCTGGATACCGGAGCTACAATTTTATTTTTATTATTATTATTTTTGTTATTACTAGCTATTCTCCATTTGCATGAAAGGTAAAATCAGTCATAATTAGTGATTTTATACTTTTTGGAACTAAACAATATTCTGAAATATTAGTAGTACTGCAAGAAGAAGGTATATAATAGTATCACTGTGGTGGAAGCATGCTGTACTATTGAAAAAGCAGAACTGTTATTAAAATAATTATTAACTATCATTAATCATTAACTATCCACTATTTCTTTTTGTTTTCTCACAAATAAACTGAGAAGAATGTACATCTAATGCTACTGAAAGAGAGTTCCTGAAGCATTGCGCCAACCAGACTATAATGGTATGTAAATTTCTGCATCTTTTTGTAAATACGCCACAATAAATACAAAATCATCACATTGGATTCTTATTGTAGCTATGTTTCTCTTTTTACTAAAACCTGAAACTACAATCTCAGAATCCAACTGCAGCACCCCCTGCCGGTAGAAAGAGGACTATGGCTTATCTAGTCATATACAACGGTGCTTTATGATATCAAAATTTTAGTCCACTCAGAAATGTAAACAGGGTAATGAAACATAATATTTACCTAGTCTAATAAGTTTTTTAATACCACTGTTCTACAACAAAGTAGTAGTAGTAACAAAAAAAATAGTAATGAATTTGTTCTCACAGTCAAGAAAAACTTCTTGACCTCAGCAATGGAAGCAGATTAGTTCTGTTGATAGTTAAAAAAAACTGATCCGTTTTGCCAAATACAGGTGGAGATGCCATTTGTAGTCAGAAACTAGAGCATCAAGAACCAAGAGCAATACATCCCAACATCTGACTATAGTCAACGTTTGACTGTTTCTACTCTGGTGACAAAATCTTTTCTTTGGCTATCCATTTGAGTTCCAATAGTGAAAATTATATTTGACAGCTCCTTTTTCTGATTTATGATGAGAAAAATATGTAATATATAGCAGCTTACCAGTCATTTGATGTGGCAGGTGCAAAAGATTTTTTTTTTTTTTCAGACTTTTTTCCTTTTCACCTGGTAATTTTGCAAAAAAAAAGAGAAGAAAAACACTCTTGCTGACTATGACAACAACACTGCATAAATGTACTGTATCTATTGAGGACTGGAGCAGTGTTGTCACCCGAGGCTGATAATATTGTATGTGATTTCCATTTGGTGCCGAGTACATTATTGGATTTTTCTGTACTTGCAGAACATGTACTTAGCCTGAAAAAAGAAACTAAAGCATACATCACATTTAAGAAAGCTACAATATACATTTCTGTTCTTGAGTAGATATACTCTAGAAACATTAACTGGAACTTTTCTAATATGTCTTTTTAGTTTGTCTAAAATTACAGTAAAAATCCATAATCTTCATCCCTTTAACTAGTGTTGGTAAACAAACTTAAAGTGTTACTAAACCCAGAACCTGCAATCTCTATATCAGGTCTCTCACAGTACACAGAACATGGAAATGCATCTATTTTAGTAAATATAAACTGCTAAATACCTTTTTTCATCAGCAGTATATAGCAGTCTTGTGACTTCCATCAGTTCCTAGTTAAGTTTGTTGGTGGAGTTTTCATTTTCCCCGACCCTCTATCTGGACAGTGCTGATTGGCCCTGTGCTGATCACATGCACTCTCCCAAGAAAAAATAAAAACTCTCTCACAATACACACCAAATTGAGTATGTGCAGCCTGACTCCTAATGCTGTGTTCTATCACGAAATGGGTTGGAGTCAGTTAAATAAAAAGAGGATCAGAGAGACAAGATAACACAGCCTTTACACACAATGCAGAGGATTAACCCCTTAGGTTCCACAGTGAGTATAACAAGCATGCTTTACTGCATATACAGACTAATTTTACTGTTATGGGTTTGGTAACACTTTAAGTTATTCTAAAATTTTCTTTTTGTAGATAAGGGTCCAAAACTGCACAGTGGTGTGGTATAATACACGATAACATGATTATGCTAATTTTATAGCAGCCGTCTGGCACTATTCAGCTGAATTTTTAAAACTCTACTGTGTATTAATCTCTACCTGTCTGTGATTGAGGAGGGCAGCTTTGACTTGTATCTCTTTTTTTAGGATCCATTTTGCTCTGTGCTTGATGTCCCGTTTAGTTTTCTGGATTATTCCTGCCAAAACAATAACCGTAACATCACTAAAGAGGTGGGAACATACAGTATGTGTGTGTGTGTTTGTGGGGGATATGCAGAGTTGGATTTTAAAGCACCTTTTTGGCAATAATATGAATAATTCTATGCACTTTTCTTCGTATTCTAGTGGTTTGGCTAGCAGACCATATTAAGGTCATACAAAAACTTTTGTGTTATTTAAAATAGCAGTTGAGATAACGTAGAGATGTCAATCAAAAGAAGCAACATTATTAGGCTTATTTAAAATGATGAACGCATTCTTTGAGTAGGAGACAGATTATTGTGCCTATGAGCTTATCTGGGGCCCTTTATCTGAAAAAAAAATGTTTTTGGTTGAAGGAAATTTTATTTACAGACACTTTTATGTACAGTGGTGAATTCTGGATTAGGCACCCCAGGCTATGGCCTAGGGTGCCACAACCACTAGTGGTGGTACTATGCATCTCAGACTGTTTTTTCTGTACTCCTGCCATCCCACTTATTTATGGAGCCTGCTCACTTATGGAGCCATATCGCTGCCAGACCTCCTAACCCCCTTGCCTTTTTTTATATAATCTTTATTTGTATATGCAGATTGCATGAAAAAACAACATAGTTAGGAAAAGTTTAAAAGAATAAACCAGCTCAAATAAGCAACAACCATGGTATACATCATAAGGTCCGACTGACCATCCAACATGGAGGGTCCTGAAGCATGGAGAGCAAAATAACCAATACTGTATATATGAACAATATCAATAATATACTGCTCCGAACCCATCTACATATCTTTGCAGCAACTCTGACCAGATATTAGCCATTGAATACAAGGAATGACAGCCAAGTGAGCAGGCATAGACAAAGAAGGGACAGGGAGTGAGAAGGAAGAGGGAAGGGGGAATAAGGAAGAGGAGCAAGAATACCAAAGGTAGCACTCCATAATAATATTGGTTCTATCTTACATCACAAAAGAACAAAAGAAGATTCAGTGGATCAGATCAGGCTGTCTCTAATAGTGGAACTCCCAAAGTTCAAGTGGGTCCAGCGGGGTCTTGCCAGTATAGTGAATCCATATGGCCCAAATACTATAGAATTTATCGTAGTGGCCTTTGCATGTCGCCATCCATTCCTCCGCTGCCATTATGTTATTCACCATAAAGATCCAGTCTGCTCAGCCCAGAATTTGGGTCCTCTTCCAGTATACTAGAATAAGTCATCTAGCCGCATTTAAAAGGTTGGTTAACACCGATTTGCAATAATGGCTAAGAGGGATGGTTGGAACATGAAGCAAAAGCTCCATTGGGGAGTCAGGTAGATCAATATCTAAAATTACTTTTATTTGAGATCTGTTGTCTTGTCAGTAGGGTTGTAGTTTGGGGCACTCCCACCAAATGTGTAGGAATGTACCCCGATGTCCACACTCCCTCCAGCAAGTATCTGATAGATTTGAGCAAGGCTGGAGGGGCGGGATAGCAATTTAAACCCATTTTTTTGCATTTTCGTATCAACAGAGCTAGAGTGGGTGAGGCGATATAAATGATCAAGTTGTATCTCAGTGAACTTGTGTTGCAGGTCTCTCTCTCACTCTCTTATATATATCAGCTTTCCTTTGAATAATAAAGCCTGCAACATCTCATACAAAACTGAGATGGAATGTGGGATCATGGTAGGGGCCATGCAAAGCTTCTCAAAATGAGTGGCGGAGGTGGGTGAGCGAATGGCTTGGGGCAAACTGTGAGCAAAATGTTGGAGCTGCCTGTATTGCCAGTCTTCTAAGGGAAAACGGTCATATTGAGGTCTAAGGGCATCTAACAATAGCAGGCCCTGATCTTGGACAAATCTACCACACCTTACCTCTCAATCTGCCACCCAAGAGTAAAAAAAGAAGATGTTTTCCCATGTAGTGAACCAAGGGAAGCCTTCCAGGTGGGCTAGGGGGGAAACCATAGGGGCTAACCATAGGGGCTAACTGACCCATTTTATTTAAGATATCCCACAAGTGCAGGGCAGAGTAGTGGTCGGAGAGGTGAGCTCAGACAACCCTCTATGTTGCCAGGGTAGCCGGGGCACATGGAATAAGTTGTGACCCGCTAGAAATTTTTCTAAAGAGATCCATAATTTAGTGGAAACACTATAATGCCAGTCCAATATCCATCGCAGGGCAGTCGCCTCATAATATTTGCAGATATTGTGTACATCTAAGCCCCCTATTTGCTTAGATCTTTGCAGTGTGCGAAAAGCCAAACGTGGGCTCCACCCATGCCATATGTATTTCAGAAATAGGCTATTAAGGGCCAGAAGAAATACCTGGGTAAAAAGATATGCACCATTTAAGTAAAAAAGAATCCGGGATAAGACATTTATCTTTAAAACACTGACTCGGCCCATCCACGAAAAGGTTAGTTATAGGTGTATAGCTGAGGGCAGTGGGGAGTGAGATGAACCCCTAAGTATTTTCAGGAAGAGTGACACCAGGTAAAGGAGAACGAGGATTGCAGCCGTGTACGTAATTCCGAAGGCATATTCAAAAACAGAATTTCAAACTTGCTGTAATTGATTTTGAAGTTTGAGAGCAAGCTGAAACCTTGCAGCTCTGCCATGATATTGGGAAGAGAGATCAAGGGATCAGCAACATAAAATAGGACATCATCTGCATAGGCGGGTAGCTTATGTTCCCCTGTCCCTACACAAAATCCTTTAATATCAGGATTTAAGCGTACCTTGTTAAGCAATGGTTCGAGAGTGGGTGCAAAAATGAGAGGGGACAATGGGCATCCTTGTCTTGTTCCATTATAGATAGGGAACATATTGGAAAGGACTCTGTTCACCTTAACCTTAGCCTCCAGAGAGGCATACAGCGACACTATCCATGAGAGCATGTTGGGGCCAAGGCCTAACCTAGCCAGGACCACTCGGAGGTAAACCCAATCCACCCGGTCAAATGCCTTTTTGGGGTCTGTGGAGAGCAGGAGATATGGTGTGTGGCTGGACTGTGATTGTGCCCAGTGTACTACCCCCTTGCCTTTTAATGAGGACAATGTCTTATAATGTCTACACGTGAGCTGTCCACTGCCAAGGCTGCCTAGCCTTTCCTACATTATATGCTTTATATTGTGAATGTTCACAATATTCACACGTATTTCAGGCAAATGTCAGGCTTATTGACAGTTTAACCAGTGATAAATATGTATGTCTGTTGTATTACAGAAAGCAAAGGAAGAACTCAAGCAGACTGCAGAAAATCTCAGTCAGGCTCTCGCAAACCACAGTGTCATTGCTAAAAATGTCCAAAGAGGGAGATTCATTACAGCATTTTTACAAAGTGTGGAAAGAGTTGTGCTCATATCATTTTTGGAGGCACAAAGTAACCAGCATATCAACACCTCTGAATTAGGTAAAGATGATGCACAGTGTTGGGCTTAAATTTATGGAATGTTAAGGTCCATTTAGTGGGGGCAGAGCAAGCACAAGTTGGATTTAGGAATATAAGTAGGTCTGTTTTACAGGCATAGGTGCAACAAGCATTCTCATAAACTGTATTGTATTGTGAGTAGTAGTTCAAACACTAGGTGGTAGTTATATTATATTGTTCTCTCTGGTGGAATTACATAGTTATGATATTTTCTGTCTCTGCGCTCCTGTCATTTTCCAATAAAATAAGGGATATGCAGATATATATGCAGAGTCCAGCACCATGTTGAGTGGTAAGAGTCATATGTTGTATTTGCAGCAACTTTTCAACAAAGGGGATTAAAAAAAAAATCTTGGTCAATATTTGTGCAGTGAAATAATCCTATATATTTGCAAAAAGATTTGTCAGCTCTAATGAAACTCTAAATTATTATTATTATTTTTTTGTAATAACTTTACCGTACTCAGGTGTGGGCATGGAAAAAAATTAAATTTTTTTGTGTGATAAAGGTAACTGCATGCAATATGCTGACATTACTTTTTGAACTAGAATCAAGAGTTTAGACTCTTTTGTTGTCCTGTTCAGCTGTGTTCAAGATAAGTCCTGTGTAAGCTAAAATGTGTAACTGACACAAGGCTATGGACTCCTTGTGTGACAATGTTCATTGGCATACCGTGGAACTTGTGACATCAGAATTCCTGATAATGGGGTCCAAGAGGGTGGCAGAATGGAGGTCGGGACTAATAGTAGTGCACCACCTTTAATGGTGGGTGTGGCATAATTGAGCTAACATTGGGAGGGGCTTAAAACCTGAGCCTACGTACATAGTGCAGGAATCAGAAGTATTTAACGTACATAATGCAGAGGTTTTGGTTGGGTAACATACATACTGCAAGGTTCCAGGTTGAGTAACGTACAGTCAGGTCCATAAATATTGGGACATTGACACAATTGTAATCTTTTTGGCTCTTTACACCACCACAATGGATTTGAAATGAAAAGAACAACATATGTTTTAACTGCAGACTTTCATCTTTAATTTGAGAGTATTTACATCCAAATCAGGTGAACGGTGTAGGAATTACAACAGTTTGTATATGTGCCTCCCACTTTTTAAGGGACCAAAGGTAATGGGACAATTGGCTGCTCAGCTGTTCCATGGCCAGGTGTGTGTTATTCCCTCATTATCCCATTTACAAAGAGCAGATAAAAGGTCCAGAGTTCATTTCAAGTGTGCTATTTGCATTTGGAATCTGTTGCTGTCAACTCTATATGAGATCCAAAGAGCTGTCACTATCAGTGAAGCAAGCCATTATTAGGCTTAAAAAACAAAACAAACCCATCAGAGAGATAGCAAAAACATTAGGTGTGGCCAAATCAATCGTTTGGAACATCCTTAAAAAGAAAGAACGCACCGGTGAGCTCAGCAACACCAAAAGACCCGGTAGACCACAGAAAACAACTGTGGTGGATGACCGAAGAATTCTTTCCCTGGTGAAGAAAACACCCTTCACAATAGTTGGCCAGATCAAGAACACTCTCCAGGAGGTAGGTGTATGTGTGTCAAAGTCAACAATCAAGAGAAGACTTCACCAGAGTGAATACAGAGGGTTCACCACAAGATGTAAACCATTGGTGAGCCTCAAAAACAGGAAAGCCAGATTAGAGTTTGCCAAACAACATCTAAAAAAGCCTTCACAGTTCTGGAACAACATCCTATGGACAGATGAGACCAAGATCAACTTGTACCAGAGTGATGTGAAGAGAAGAGTATGGAGAAGGAAAGGAACTGCTCATGATCCAAAGCATACCACCTCATCAATGAAGCATGGTGGTGGTAGTGTCATGGCGTGGGCATGTATGGCTGCCAATGGAACTGATTCTCTTGTATTTATTGATGATGTGACTGCTGACAAAACCAGCAGGATGAATTCTGAAGTGTTTTGGGCAATATTATCTGCTCATATTCAGCAAAATGCTTCAGAACTCATTGGACGGCGCTTCACAGTGCAGATGAACAATGACCCGAAGCATACTGCGAAAGCAACCAAAGAGTTTTTTAAGGGAAGGAAGTGGAATGTTATGCGATGGCCAAGTCAATCACCTGACCTGAATCCGATTGAGCATGCATTTCACTTGCTGAAGACAAAATTGAAGGGAAAATGCCCCAAGAACAAGCAGGAACTGAAGACAGTTGCAGTAGAGGCCTGGCAGAGCATCACCAGGGATGAAACCCAGCGTCTGGTGATGTATATGCGTTCCAGACTTCAGGCTGTAATTGACTGCAAAGGATTTGCAGCCAAGTAATAAAAAGTGAAAGTTTGATGGATGATTGTTAATCTGTCCCATTACTTTTGGTCCCTTAAAAAGTGGGAGGCACATATACAAACTGTTATAATTCCTACACCGTTCACCTGATTTGGATGTAAATACCCTCAAATTAAAGCATAAAGTCTGCAGTCCATTGTGGTAATGTATAGAGCCAAAAAGATTAGAATTGTGTTGATGTCCCAATATTTATGGACCTGACTGTACATAGTATTGGGACTTGGGGTGGGTAATGTACAGGGATCAGGTGTGTAATATGCAGAGTGTGGCGGTCAGGATTAGCTAAAGCACACAGTGCAGTTGCCAGGTGTATGTAACATATACAGTGGGGCAAAAAAGTATTTAGTCAGCCACCAATTGTGCAAGTTCTCCCACTTAAAAAGATGAGAGAGGCCTGTAATTGTCATCATAGGTATACCTCAACTATGAGAGACAAAATGTGGAAACAAATCCAGACTATCACATTGTCTGATTTTTGAAAGAATTTATTTGCAATTTATGGTGGAAAAGAAGAATTTGGTCACCTACAAACAAGCAAGATGTCTGGCTTTCACAGACCTGTATCTTCTTCTTTAAGAGGCTCCTCTGTCCTCCACTCCTTACCTGTATTAATGGAACCTGTTTGAACTTGTTATCAGTATAAAAGACACCTGTCCACAACCTCAAACAGTCACACTCCAAACTCCACTATGGTGAAGACCAAAGACCTGTCGAAGGAAACCAGAAACAAAACTGTAGACCTGCACCAGGCTGGGAAGACTGAATCTGCAATAGGCAAGCAGCTTGGTGTGAAGAAATCAACTGTGGGAGCAATAATTAGAAAATGGAAGACATACAAGACCACTGATAATCTCCCTCGATCTGGGGCTCCGCGCAAGATCTCACCCCGTGGGGTCAAAACGATCACAAGAACGGTGAGCAAAAATTCCAGAACCACACAGGGGGACCTAGTAAATGACCTGCAGAGAGCTTGGACCAACGTAACAAAGGCTACCATCAGTAACACACTACGCCACCAGGGATCCTGCAGTGCCAGACGTGTCTCCCTGCTTAAGCCAGTACATGTCCGGGCCCGTCTGAGGTTTGCTAGAGAGCATTTGGATGATCCAGAAGCGGATTGGTAGAATGTCATATGGTCAGATGAAAGCAAAGTAGAACTGTTTGGTAGAAACACAACTCGTCGTGTTTGGAGGAGAGAGAATGCTGAGTTGCAACCAAAGAACACCATACCTACTGTGAAGCATGGGGGTGGCAACATCATGCTTTGGGGCTGTTTCTCTGCAAAGGGGACAGGACGACTGATCCGTGTACATGAAAGAATGAATGGGGCCATGTATCGTGTGATTTTGAGTGCAAACCTCCTCCCATCAGCAAGGACATTGAAGATGAAACATGGCTGGGTCTTTCAGCATGACAATGATCCCAAACACACCGCCCGGGTTACGAAGGAGTGGTTACGTAAGAAGCATTTCAAGGTCCTGGAGTGGCCTAGCCAGTCTCCAGATCTCAACCCCATAGAAAACCTTTTGGGAGTTGAAAGTCCGTGTTTCCCAGCGACAGCCCCAAAACATCACTGCTCTAGAGGAGATTTGCATGGAGGAATGGGCCAACATACCAGCAACAGTGTGTGACAACCTTGTGAAGACTTACAGAAAACTTTTGACTTCTGTCATTGCCAATAACAGATATTTAACAAAGTATTGAGATGAACTTTTGATATTGACCAAATACTTATTTTCCACCATAATTTGCAAATAAATTCTTTCAAAAATCAGACAATGTGATTGTCTGGATTTCTTTTCACATTTTGTCTCTCATAGTTGAGGTATACCTATGATGACAATTACAGGCCTCTCTCATCTTTTTAGGTGGGAGAACTTGCACAATTGGTGGATGACTAAATACTTTTTTGCCCCACTGTATAGACAGGGGTTGTAGCCTTCCCCTACCCTACTATAGAAATACATTTTAATTCTCTCTGTATTGCTGTTAGAGAGTTCCCTTCACTTTCAGTCTGGTAAAACCATTGTTAAAATCTCTTTACTGAAGCTCTGGATAGCAGTAAAATCTTAACAGGGGTTCCAATCATTCCTCACTTAAAGTTAGACGTACACTTTAACGTGAACCTGTTGGTTTTCTCTAAATGGGCAAAGCGCAGATAAACTTTAACCACCTCTCTACCGGCCACTGTATATATACATCCTGCTAGGGAGGTGGTTATAACGGGATCATGGCTGAGGTTAAAGACACGATCCTGGTGTAATTTTTTTCAGCCGGCGATTCTCTTTTTAAGTAAAAGTATTTACATTTACAAAGGGCGGAAGGGGATCTCACCCCCCTTCCGCTGCCATCACCGGGCTCTTCCGAGTGATCGGGAAGCCCGGGTGGGATCCGACTGGTGGCATCCCTCTCTGGCCACACAGTGAGAGGAACTGAAGCTGTTCCTCCCATTGCGTGACGTCAGAACCGGCAAGCATTGACGATGTTGTCCCTTCTGGTTCCGGCTCTTCGTTGCTCTTGGGCTAGGGAAGCAGCTGTTTAGACCAGTCTGTGTCATGATCAGCTCCACTGGAGCTCAAAGGAGAAATGGGGGGTCTAATGCATTCCTTTTGACAGCAATAAAAGTGATCAAAAATATATATTTTTTAAAATCACTGCAAAAATAAATAAAATAAAACAAAATAAATAATTTTAAAGTGCCCCCGGCACCCCGTGCTCTCACACAGCGGCGAATGCATAAACAGTGATCGCAACACACATGTGAGGTATCACCGTGATTGTCAGAGTGAGAGCAATAATTCTAGCACCAGAACCTCCTCTGTAACTCTAAACTGGTAACCTGCAAAGGCTTTTAAATCATCACCTATGGATAATTTAAATTATCGTAGTTTGTCGCCATTCCATGAGCGCGCCATGTTAAAGCGTGACATGTTAGGTATCTATTTATTCGGCATAACATCATCTTTCACATTATCCAAAACAATTGGGCTGACTTTACTGTTTTGTTTTGTTTTAATTCATTAACCACTTCAGCCCCGGAAGGATTTCCCCCCTTAATGACCTGAACATTATTTGCGATACGGCACTGTGCCGCTTTAACTGACAATTGCACGGTCGTGTGATGCTGTAGCCAAACAAAATTGATGTCCTTTTTTCCCCACAAATAGAGTTTTCTTTTGGTGGTATTTGATCACCTCTGCGTTTTTTATTGTCGAATATGTGTGACATAAAATATTTTAATGACTGCCATTTTATTCTCTAGGGTCTCTGCTTAAAAAAATATATAATGGTTGGGGGTTCTAAGTAATTTACTAGTAAAAAAAAAGTAGATTTTTACATGTATATGAGGAATGTCAGAATTGGCCCGGTATTGAGGGTGTTAAAGCGTAACATTCCCCTCTGGGTGATCTATGTACATTGCAAGGATTATAACAACCTTTCTTACAGATTCCTACCTTTTGTTATTCTGAAGAAATTCATGTGTGTTTCTCTGTGGGTATCTGTGCTTAGTGGGTCTAATGGTAGTGGTTTCCTAATTATCAGTCAGCTGTGGCAGCTGCAGGGCACTAATGAGGAAAGCTGCTGGGCCTGCATCCCTTTAGACGTGTTCCTATGGGAATATCTCACCAAAAATTACATTTTTGTTGCAGGGGATGCCTGAAATCTGACTTGTATCTTAGGCAGACTTCTGGAAAAATTGGTGAGCCAATCACACAAGCAGGAAATTATGTTTCTGGGGAGTGGTCAGTACACATTCTGTGTACAGAACAACTCAATGGAGCCATATTGCATTGCATTTACAAAATGTAAAATTCCCTCACGGGGTTTTTTTAGCAGCCAAGAAAAATATTCAAAATTGTTGATTAAAATTCTTTTATTTTATCAAAAAGCAATTAACAATTTCATGAAAGTTGTAAAAAAATGAGCTCTGGCATTTACATGAAAATAGCATACCCATCAATCATAATGAAACTACACATTGGGGTAATTTACTAAAGGCAAATCCACTTTGCGCTACAAGTGCAAACTACAAGTGCAAAGTGCACTTGAAATTGCACTTGGAAGTGTAGATCCGCTGTAGATCCAAGGGGGACATGAAAGGAAAATAAAAAACAGCATTTTAGCTTGCACATGATTGGATGATAAAATCAGCAGATCTTCCCCTCAGATTTACAGCGACTGCATTACCAAGTGCACTTTCAGTGCCGTTTCAAGTGCATATTGCACTTGTAGTTTGCACTTGTAGTGGAAAGTGGATTTGCCTTTTGTAAAACCCCCATTGAATGAAACCCGTTATTAGCATTTTACTGCAACGTGGTCTTCAACATGATACCCCTCTAATTATGGTCTTCTTCAAGGGGGATTTTTTATTCTATGCAGGGAAAGAAAAATATTTTTTCATGTTTCAGTCATCGTTTTGTATTTAAACATTACCTCCAGCCACACACAATAGTGTATATTTACCAATTATAATGGTGGAGAAGGAAAAGACATGTCCTGTAGCCAGAGACCATTCATGTGTCGTCTCTGCTCTCCTTGGAACAGACCCCACCTCCAAAGAACTTACAAGAGACCACTTTTTTGGACTTCCAAGGGGACAAGGAGAAGAGCAAGCATGCACCTGTGATATATTATGGCAGCCTTAGTGTTTTTACAAATAAATTCAAAAAGATTTTTTAAAAAGAGAGTTTTTAACTGTTGAAAGGTTGCCAAAATGGGCAACCACTAACCAAATAATTGAATCATTAATGTTTTATTTGTTAACTATAGATGATGTTATTTATTGTTAACCCCTGCGGTTTGATGTGTTAATAAGTTATTATATGTTTGTATTACTCTAACAGCAAAAAAATGCAGAGATCATTATATATATAGATATATAGATATATATATATCTATATATCTATATATATATCTATATATATAATTCACAGTGAAAAAACAAGTAAATATCTGCGCTAACTGAAAAGAACACAAAAAGCAGCTAGCATAGTTTGTAGATTGCATCAAACATAAGTATAAAAGTCCAAATGCAGCGCTAAAATAAAATAAATGTCCAAATAATGATAATAGTCCATAGAACTCAATCAGCAATAAAAGATGATGTGAAACCTCCACCAAGCTTCAGTGTGTAAAAGGAAAGCACACCACACCCACGTGCTATCAGTCTGCTTACCAGAAAGATATAAAAAATAGGCGATGTACTCATATATTGCAGAGGGTCAGCAGCAAATCCAAATGGCACACTCCATCATGGGCAGGCACAGCATGGAAACAATCAGGTCACCACATATCAGAAAGCTCAGGACTCGTATTAACGATGGACAGGTTGGTGCAGTCATCAGCAGGAACAAACCAGCAAACAGAAAGCAACAAATAGTGAAGCCCGTAAGGTAAAACAGTAGTAGTTTATTGTAGTCTACTTACAGGTATGAAGTAAAAATCATCACAGAAAACAGGAACAATCCGCGGTTCTCAGCGTACTTGCATTGACCAGCCTGACATGTTTCATCCTATGTGGATATCATCAGAGGCGCCTCTGATGATATCCACATAGGATGAAACATGTCAGGCTGGTCAATGCAAGTACGCTGAGAACCGCGGATTGTTCCTGTTTTCTGTGATGATTTTTACTTCATACCTGTAAGTAGACTACAATAAACTACTACTGTTTTACCTTACGGGCTTCACTATTTGTTGCTTTCTGTTTGCTGGTTTGTTCCTGCTGATGACTGCACCAACCTGTCCATCGTTAATACGAGTCCTGAGCTTTCTGATATGTGGTGACCTGATTGTTTCCATGCTGTGCCTGCCCATGATGGAGTGTGCCATTTGGATTTGCTGCTGACCCTCTGCAATATATGAGTACATCGCCTATTTTTTATATCTTTCTGGTAAGCAGACTGATAGCACGTGGGTGTGGTGTGCTTTCCTTTTACACACTGAAGCTTGGTGGAGGTTTCACATCATCTTTTATTGCTGATTGAGTTCTATGGACTATTATCATTATTTGGACATTTATTTTATTTTAGCGCTGCATTTGGACTTCTATATATATAATTAATGGAAATTTGAAATGAGTGCTTGTGATAAAATCAGTCAAAAAGTAAAGATTGAATTGGTGTGAGTTGATTGGAATTAAATAAGTGATTGTAGTGAAAAAATAGTATGGGTGTATACAAAGTTGAAATTAATTGATTGATAAAATGTGATGTGCTTGATTATAAATTAATTGAAAAAATGAATAAATAAAATAAAAATAATGTGAAAGATCTTTATATTAAAAAGGGAAAGCTTAAACAATATGATCATTGGACTGTGATGGATTGAATATGAAAGATTAGTGTAATGAATTGCACAAATAGGTAATAATAAATTAGTGCAAAAGACCTCCAATTACTTATATTACAATAAAAAATCCCCAGTAATTACCTTAGGGTATATGAAAGTTAGTCATGACACGCAGTGAAGGTTGTAAAACAAATCTATAATGCGGATGACAGGGTTCAAGTAGTTTCCAAACATCCGTATCTGTATTAAGATTAAGTCAGAAAAGAATTTCCGTGTTATTCATTCAAAATATTGAAGATTTTGAAGTGGTTTGGCACACCTCACCCCAGACACTTACTTGATGGTGAGATTTGTCCAATATGTCTGTCTATCAGCAGCTCTCCTGGGATCACTCTAGGATCCACAGGAGCTTGTATCATTTTATACTCACTTTTAATTAGGTACAGGTGCTTGCTCTCCCAGAAACCTCCTCCCCCCTGTGTATGTCCTGGCCGCCAGCATGGCGGTCTCCTCGTGTTCTCCCAGTCATTGCCATCATCTCCGTGGCAACCGCATGACGCCGCATTGCATTTATAGAAATTTACAATGGCTTCAGAATGAAAAGGAAAGGTAATTTTTAATAACATTCAATCACAATATGACTTGTATCGCAATTGTACACGCTATATTATTTTTTCTTTATTTGCAATTTTTTTTCCCCACGAAAATGGCATTACCCTTTAAGTACAGTAAAGTGAGAAAGGTAATCTAGCTGAGCATATTTTATCTATTGCCAGACATTACCTTGAAGCCTTCCCATGATATCTGCAGTTCCGGTGTCCAATCTTTCACCTTGGTCTCAGTTAATAACAGTATGGAAGTGCCCTGCAGTCTGGTGTCCGGAGAAAGAGGTAATATAAAATTAGAATGGCTCAGTAGCTGATAATATGATATAAACCAACAAAGACTCCAAACACGCTAGAGTACTGGCAGGACTGGTGTGTGGTCCACACAACATGTCTGAAATTAAATAAAAATTTTGGGTGGCTTAAGTTGCCATACATTGTATACATTGTTAAAACTTTTGCTGTTGCAGCAGTAACTGACCTAAATTTGATCCATGTATGGGTACCCTGGTCATACAAAAGTCGATATATATCGATATACTTCTGTCCAACCATCCTGTTGGGTTTTTCCTGGATGATATACTGTGTGTGTGTGTATATATATATATATATATATATATATATATATAGATAGATAGATAGATAGATAGATAGATAGATAGATAGAGAGAGAACACAACACCACAACAGGAGTCATTCCTTCACCCACCTCGAATGTGCGGATGGGTAAATCGGCACAACCCACTGGTTGAATGAACAAAAGTGTATAATGTAATGTATGGACTGCCTTAGGCTCCAGTTCATAGCAGTAAGCAGATGCTACAATCTGCTGGTCATTGCAACATTACTTCTCACCAGGGCCTGCATTTTGTGACCCATTTATCAAATGCAGGCTGCTGGAGAAATAACCCTGTGACTAGAAAAGAGGCTGGTCACATGACTTTGGCAGGTCACGTGACCAAGCTCTCCTACTGGCCCTTTTTTCCTCCATTCTTCTTTATAGCTGTGCTTTATATACTGTTAATGCAGTGTGTATTTTTAATTGAAAGTAACAAGCACCAATATGGTCATACCTCCTTTTTTCTACATAAGGTTCTTAGTCTGAGAAAACTCAAGACAAATATCACACAAAATAAAGAACAAGGGGAGGTATCAGCAATTTTGGAATTTCTGGTGTAATCTCTATTATTTTAGACTTATTTTTCAGTCTAAGGGCCCATTCCATATGGTGATTCAACATGTTATCAAGCCTTAAGGTGTTCTGTGTTAGAGCAGCCCATTTATATTGAGCACCTAAATGCAGAAAAAGACTGACTTGACCCTTTTTTAAATTGGTGCACCACAATGGGCGGTATGCATGTTTTGGTGACTATCAGTGTGGGTGTGTTTCCTTCTACTGTAGTAGTGCACTGGGGTGCCATTCCACAACACACCACATCGTAGTTCTTACTAACTTAACTTGCATTGCAGTAATTTGCATAAATGTAAAATTTTGATTTTACCACGTTAATATGAATAGGCCCTTAGTAGTGGAAATAGTTTCTCCAGTAATAATAAATTTGTCAGTACTTTCATATCAGAAATACGGAATACAGATTAGAAGCTTTTAGTCAAATTAGATGTTTATGGGAAGGACCGCATTTAAATGTCCTGTACTAGAGCTACGAGGAAGACTGTTGTGCTTTTGAATTATATTGGTTTTCTATCTCACAATCTTTGTTTCTTTCTTCTTTAGATGGTGCTATTTTGATTACCTACAAAGAGTTTAATTTCTTTAATGGAAATTATCCTGGACAGAATAATAAGGCGGTGATCAACTCAAAGGTGGTGACTGGAGCCATCACAAACCCTGATAGCAAAAGTCTGAGATCCCCCGTTACATTAAGACTTTCCCATCTACAGGTCAGTATGTTAAACATAAGGGGAAGTGACACATGAGATTGTTTTTAGCCACCATGTTTTTAATAAGCTAAACAGTTTTGCCCCGTTAAAGTGTAAAAGCCATTTTTTCAGTTTTGAATCAAGTGGGGAAGGGTTAGACCCTTTGTGAGGTTATTCTTGCTGTGTCCCCTCTGGGAATATTCACCCATCTATTTGTTCCGATGACCATTGTCATTGAGACAAAAACAGAGAGGAGATCCAAGCATTTTGAGTTGCCAACAAAGCAAGAGGTGAGGGGAAATACTCAGAAGGGGTTGCATGCTCCTCTGATATCTCTCTAAGATGGCGATTCACTTTGGAGAGAATTTCTACCACTTTCATGTTGCATTTCTAGGACAGGAAATAAAGGGAAATCCCCTTCCTTATTCTATCCATAACTAAGGAACATTTATTTTGGCTTTACGTACAATTTTAAGTCGAAGTAGAAGCCTCAGTATTTATTACTGCAATACAGTCTCTATATATAGTAGTACATCTGTTTTTTTTTATTACTAAGTGGTGCAAAGCAATATTTAAAGAAATGCACCTCTTGCATACAACAAATTAAGCATTAAAATACAATGTTTATTTTTGCATCCATGATGATATTAAAAAGAATACATAAAAACAAATGTCTGACATATCGGGTTTATTTACTAAAACTGGAGAGTGCAAAATCTAGCATAGAGACCAATCAGCTTCCAGGTTTTTTTGTCATAGCTTAATTGCGCAAGCTGAAGTTAGAAGCTGATTGGCTACCATGCACAGCTGCACCAGATTTTGTACTCTCCAGTTTTAGTAAGTCAACCCCATCATAACTACCTGATACACCAAATCCTTATACAGTCTCCATGTTTTGCACATCAATCTAAATAAATCCACACTGAGTTACAATAATTGTCTATATGGTGGAAGCCCAACACGTTTTGATAATTCTTTGTCAGGTGCAGAAAAATACAAGGGATATAAAATAATGTAAGGATCTCTATAGCATAGGGCAAAATAGGATTACTTTCCCATTGTAGGGTGTGCTCTGATACTTACAGGTAGATGGTGATTTGATACTTATCAGGCAAAGTTAAGAACAGTCCTAACCAAATAACCCAGGGAAAACACAGGTAGCCACAGGAGGAGCAGAGTGCACTCAAAAGACCTCCAGGAGATCGGAACCAAATGTAAGAATGCAGAGATATAATTATGAAGAGGGGAATCACTCCTAATCCACTATAACAGACAGCACCAGCACAAGGGACACTTGCATTAAATGTAAGTAACATCCCTTGTGCGGTTTTAATAAAAAATTTTTTTTACTAAATGTAGGCTTTAAATGAATAGTGTGTAAAGGTGACACGCAAGTCAAAAAACTATTCAGCAGCGTTTGACAATGACTCCCAAAAAGAAATCATGTTTTCTCCCACCCTACCCCAGCCATTATACATCTGAAAAAGAATCCATTAAAAGTTATAACCAATCATTTTGCCCGCTTACACTTAGGTATAAACTCCCTTTTCTCATCTGTTTTTCATTATGTGACAAAGTGCCTATATAAGTATAACCCTTTTTGAGGGGCCACGTTCCAAAACACTCTATAAAGCTCCCTAATTCATGCCCTCCTCCACCCTTTCCCCAAGCAGACAAATTTTTGGGTATCTTATTTGAGCTTGGCTATGCTGTTATTTATCTGTGAGATTTTGTTTTGACCTTTCCTTGTTCAGGTGGTCCCATAAAGGGACTCAGATATTCAAGACAGCAGGAATAAGATTAGAGTTTTCTAAATATTATGGTCAATTTCATTGTATATTGACTGTCACTGTTCCTCTAAAGAATTTTTTCATATGTATTGGGCTTAACCTTTCTTGATTCTTTTTGTTCAATTGTACATCTCTGATATTGGAAACTACTAATATTATGTTTTCTCCTTTTTGTGGAAAACTAATAAACATGATTGAAATAGAAAAGTTATAACCAGTTTAGGTTCTGCTATAATTCTCAATGCCTGATCCTGAGCAGATGAAGCACCGTTGTGCATACTCCACTGTGTCTGTAAAGTATAGATTGATAAAGAATGCTATTGGAAGTTTTGTGTTAAAATCCGGAAACAAGGATATTGGCAGTTTACCTATTTATCTTACTTAATATCTGGGATTGCCACTTAAATTGTTAGCCCAGGGAACCTTTTTTTTAGGTTTTCATAGAGTACAGAAGGATTAGAACCCCTGTCAAATGTAACTGCTTCTGGGGTTCCATTGTCAAAAAACAAAAATTCCAAGCTCACTTACCAGCCAGCCTGCAACAAACTGAATTAAGCCTTTCTAAGACCCCTTTCACACTGAAGACGTTTTGGCGCTAAAAATAGAGCCTGTAAAGCACCTGTAAACTGCCTTCCATGCCTCCCTAGTGTGAAAGCCCGAGTGCTTTCACACTGGGGCGGTACTCTTGCAGGACAGAAAAAAAAGTCCTGCAAGCAGCGTCTTTGGGGCGGTGCGGGATCGGTGTATACACCGCTCCTAAACCACCCCTGCCATTGAAATCAATGGGCAGCGTTGCCGAAGCGCCTGCAAAACTGCGATTTTCAGGCGCTTTTAACCCCTTGTTAACCCCTTTACTAGAAATACCGGCGCTTTAACGCTAGCACGGGGCGGTCTTCAGTGTGAAAGGGGTCTTACAGTTAATGTTAATAGCAAATAGCACCCTTGCAGCGAAGGTATCCATAGTACGTTCCCTCACCAATTTACCAACAATACAAACAAATGGCAGCCACCCCGACCTATAACTGGCCTTTGCAGCAAGGAGCACATAGAGAAACTGTCAATGAGAACAGTTTCACCATACAGGAAGAGATGGAGAGAAATAAAAATGCTTTTTTCCCAGTAGAGTAGAGGAAGGCTGAAACTACTGGAAGATTATTTATGCTGCATGAGCCTGAGCATTGTCACACAGAGCCCAGAATAGCAAAACCTGACAGGGGTTCTAGCAGTTCCCCATCCTATCCACAAACAAACAAAAAAAAAAACAGTTTGCCAGGACATACAGTATACTTTAAGATTAAGCCAAGGAGGGTGAAAGGGCTTTATTTATTAAACTCTTTAAAGGGTATGGCTATCTGTCAGTGCTGCCCCTCAGCAACTAATGTGGTCTGCATATGAATGGCTGCAATGAGACAAAACATCTCATTTTTCCATCGGACACCTCCAAGAACAGCATTGCATCACTTTTCCACAAATCTGAGCAACAAGGAGCTCAAGCCGGTCATGCATTGAATTGAAATTCAACCGGTTTAGCAGGGATCGGCTGAATTTTGATCCATGTATGGGCAGACTGGTTGTACAGAAGTCGATCTGCTGGCAGCACTGATCAGTGTATTCTGATGGGGGGAAGTCTCCCCACTGTCAAAATACAAAGGCACAGAGGGAGGATTCCCCTTTTTCTACAGCGAGCGTGTGAATGGGGGAATCTGTTTTTTTTTTTTATCCCGCTGGTTGGATGAAAAAAAAAATGAATGTACAATATAGACTGCCTTACTTTTTGGACAGTGGGCAGATAATCGTACATCCATCCTTTATGCCCCTTGTGGCCATATGGGCATCCAGATCTTTTTTCTTCTGCACTTGTTATGGGAAAAATTACATTAGAATACCTCGGCTTATTTAACCAGACCTCACCTTTTACTAGGATGAAACATTTTGAAACTACTGTATGTACGAATTACATCACAAAGTCACTCAAATGTATAAATCTTTCAATTGCAGCCATTGCAGCCCCTTTTTAAGTTCATCTGTGTATTTTGGGACCCTGTAAGGGATGGCTGGTCAGATAAAGGTTGTGAGACGGAACAATCCAATGGCACCCACACCAACTGCTCCTGTACCCACCTCTCCAGTTTTGCACTTCTCATGTCACCCCATGAAATACAGGTAATTATAGGGCGTGGGAATGCTGATAGAAAATAATAGTTAAAAAAAGGTCACCTTTCCATGGATAAACTCATCCAATCTGGACTCCAGGCAGATATAAAAATTCCAGAAACACATCTTGTAATAGGCCCGGACCTAGGGGGTGCTAGGGTGGCTGTGCCCCCCAACTTTAGTTGTGCCTCTCCAGGTCTCTGAGAGTGCACTAATCCATGAGCCAATCAGATGGGGACAATTAATGTAAGTGGGGAACTCTGATGGGGGCAGTGATATAAGGGGGCACTGATGGGTGCATTTGTTGCAAGGGGCACTCTGATTGCAACAGTTGATTTAAGGGGGCACATTGATGAGGACAGTTGATTTAAGGGGGCAATGTGATGAGGACAACTAAAGTAAGGGTGCACTCAGATGGGGACCATGGTGTAAAGGGGGACTCTGATGAGGACCCTGAACTAAAATGGGACTTTGGTATGGATACATAGGGAGCAATGGTTATTTTTGTTCATCCTAGTCTAATGACAAATACATACTAGTGTTCTCTGTTTACTTCTTTCATTTCCTCTGCACTATCAGTCAGAAATTACTGACTTTTTTTTTTTTTTTTTTTACTGCACCCCCAGATCAGATAGGCTAGATCTGGCCCTGCCTTTTAATACCCTGTACAGCAACTATGGGACTGGCAAAGGGAAGGACAGCACTTGCGGCCAGTCAGCACGTGTGCTTGCAAGGAATATGCCGACTGGAGAACAGAGGAAAGATATAACTTAATAGTTTGCCGCTGCACCTTTACCGTACAATTATAGATTGGGGCGAGGAGGTAACATACACACAGCTGCAAGAGAAAATTACAAACTGCTTAACTACAGCAGAAAAAAGTAAAGCCACCTGGCTTGCTCTGCTGTCGCTCATGGCTAAAAAAAATTCTGGATGGATAGAAATATAAAATCCTCTAGAGGATAAAACTAGCCCCATGTCTTTATTTCAGTGCTTTGTTTATTATTTGCATGTAGTTCAGCTTTGAACCAACAAAGGGGTTGTTCCTATTGAACAGCATGGATGGTAGCATTTTCAAGAATTGTATTGTCATCAAATGTTTACCTAATTAGGCTGCTCTACAAAAGGAGTTGAGAATCCTTATAAAAAAATTATGTGCATATTCACTTCAATTATCCAATGATGTGAAAAGCATCTGTACATGATTGGGACAGGAATTTACTTTTCATGTGATTGAATATATAATAAGTAAATATTTACCCAATTTTTTGAGTAAAGGTTCTCATCTCCTTTAATAGACCAGCCTCCTTGTCTCTATTTGTACAGGAGGATTTTAATCTTACTATTCTCTCCTACCTTGGACTGAGTATATCCCTAGTCTGCCTGTGTCTGTCTCTTCTCACCTTCATCCTGTGTCGGACTCTGAGGAACGCTCACACCTCCATCCTCTCAGCTCTCTGTGGATGTCTCTTCCTAGGACAACTTTTATTTATGGTGGGCATTCATCAAACCTGGAATAAGGTAAGTGTTCATAGCTGTTCTAAGGACTGGAGTTCTACTGAGTAGTCCATCGAGTCTGCCGTTTCATCTTTTTTTGTTTTTTTTCGTTAAATTTTTTTGTCTGAGTATAGATCTATGTTTGTCCCAAGCATTTTTTGGAAGTGTATTCCAAGTGAAGCGCACTACCCCCGTAGGAGCTGCTGGGTAGTTCGTTCTTTCCTGAAGTGTGTTTCCGTTACCCCCTTTCCCTCACAGATTGACACACAGACAGTCCATAAACAGTTAAACTTTATACAACTTTATTTTGTTTCCGGTGTTTAATGCTGCATTGCATTGTAGAGTCACTCTGAATAACCCCCAATGATTTAGGCAATGAGAATACAACATTCAGAATACATGAAGCCTCTGTGAATAACTTCCAGTTGTGTAATGCATCTTTCCTTCCTCCTCTTAGTTACTATTTTCTGACTGCACAGCACTTCTAATTTAGCTCCAAGGACGATACTCTGAATGAAGTCCAGAGAGGTGACTTTTTGGATTCCTCCAGGATGTTAGTTCTCTAAGGCCCACTTCTATTCCTTTTCCTGGACCCGCACTCTAATGCCCCGTACACACGGTCGGACTTTGTTCGGACATTCCGACAACAAAATCCTAGGATTTCTTCCGACGGATGTTGGCTCAAACTTGTCTTGCATACACACGGTCACACAAAGTTGTCGGAAAATCCGATCGTTCTGAATGCGGTGACGTAAAACACCTACGTCGGGACTATAAACGGAGCAGTGGCCAATAGCTTTCATCTCTTTATTTATTCTGAGCATGCGTGGCACTTTGTGCATCGGATTTGTGTACACACGATTGGAATTTCCGACAACGGATTTTATTGTCGGAAAATTTTATATCCTGCTCTCAAACTTTGTGTGTTGGAAAATCCGATGGAAAATGTGTGATGGAGCCTACACACAGTCGGAATTTCCGACAACAAGGTCCTATCACACATTTTCCATCGGAAAATCCGACCGTGTGTACGAAGCATTACCCCTTTAAAGTCTCTTAGAAGAGCTGTTCCCCTGAGTTACACTCACGTGTGTTACCGAGCGACCATCCATGATTCCACAGAAGATCCTCTCCCAGTCCTTGTGTCTGTCAGTAGTAGCAACCTTCCCATCACTTCTCCTGGAGTCTCCTCTCCACAGGCATATCCCCCCCTCCCCCACAGGGGAGAGCACCAAAGCTGTACCAGTCTCTACATCCTTCTTCTCTGGATCTGCAAACTCCAACCTGAAGAAACCCCAGAAGCATGTGACCTGGCCTTATATAGAAGTCTCACCTCTGCCCAAGCAAATTAATGATTGGCCCAAAGGGGTCTCCAGAAGAGTGCCTGTCTCTCTATTCCTGTATTCCTCCCACTTTCCAGATCAGGTCATAGAAAATGAAGGAAACTACACAGGCAGAGTGTAGGTGGCCACACCTTCCTCTACTCTAATCAATCTCCCATGCCAATCAAACCCACCAGCTTACACCACAGGGTAAAACACTGGTAATTTGGCCTATTTCTAAACCTAAGAGCCCTTTCACACCGGGCCGCCCATAACGTCGGCGGTAAAACGCCGCTATTTATAGCGGCGTTTTACCATTGGCCGCTAGCAGGGCGCTTTTACCCCCGCTAGCGGCCGAGAAGCGGTTAAAACCACCCGCAATGCACCGCAATAGCAGCGTTTTACCAACGGTATCCCAGCGCTGACCCATTGATTTCAATGGGGAGCAGCGGTGGAGGAGTGGTAAACACACCGCTCCTTCGCCGCTCCAAAGAAGCTGCTGGCAGGACTTTTTTTCCTGTCCTGCCAGCGCAGCGCTCTGGTGTGAAAGCCCTCAGGCTTTCACACTGGAGACAATGCTGCAGCTGTTTGAGGGCGGATTGCAGGCGCTATTTTTAACGCTATAGCGCCTGCAAAACGCTCTCGGTGTGAAAGGGGTCTTACTATCTAATCTAGCACACACCTAAGTAGGTGGGCGCTACACAAGCATCAATTACTCTTTCAGTAAAATAATACTTTCTAGAATTAGTTTGAGGTCATGTCCTCGTGTTCTTGATTTTGGTTTCATTGAAATAATTACCCTCCTGCACCTTATTCACCCCCTTGGTGTATTTAAAGGTTTCATTCATGTCTCCCCTTTCCCTTCTTTCCCCCCAGACTACATATTAAAGTGGAGTTCCACTCAAAAGTGGAACTTCCGCTTATCCGTCTCCTCCCCCCTCCTTTGCCACATTTAGCACCTTTCGGGGAGAGGGGGGAAAGGGTACCTGTCACGGAACGTCCCACACTCCGCTTGAGTGCTTCCGTCATATACCGCTTCCTAAGTTCTGGAACACAAGTCCAATGGATCTGGCTATAGGAACCCCAAGAACTAGACAACACCAGTCTTGGAGTACATCAGAACTACCTTTATTTTGAGATCTCACAGACCTTTATACAGCAGGGATGACTCAAAGCTAACCTAATTAACATGACCTAATTTACTACAAAATGTACCCAGACCAGATGACAGTCTTGTGGGCACCGAGCTTCACACATTAATACAATTAACAATACAAACAACAATCTCCCCCCTCCTCAGCCTAGACCATTCGTCTCCTAGCCAGGGCTGGTGGCTAATGTGATCAGCTCTCTCAATTAACATAAACACATGTTGATAACACCAGCATCTCCTCACAGGATGTGTCCCAGCAGAATGAATCAGTCTTATCAGCAGGGGGCTGCTGGAGGAATCCCCCCTCCCTCTTCAGGGACACAAATATACAGTAAGGAGTCCCCATACAATATATACATGACTGAGTCCGATTAATACAGTTCAGACTGGATTTCTCATTCACCTCACAAAGAGTATTGTTCCATTGAAAATCCAGGGCCCATAATCAAAAGGCAACAGGCTTGCATACAGTCCTCTCCAACAGCCTCTGTTCTGGCTCTGTCTGTGACATTTCTCCCCTTTCGGCAGGAAACTAACACAGGAGGAGACCCCAGACGGGTTGACTCCGAAGTTAGTAAACAGCTCCAGTCCTCTACTGCCTGTACCCACACAGTACCCCAAATAAATTATTCCAAACAGAGTATCACTCACCCAGCCAACCTCTACCTCTCTCAGAGAACATATCTGCCGCTGGGGAGAGGCCTGGACTGGCTCTTCTCCCTGGAATCCTTTCTGCCGCTGGAGAGAAGACAGGGTGACTGGGCTCACTCTGTCATGCTGTTGGGGATCGGGGCCCACTGCCCAGCATCCCTGGGGTATACAGGTGGAGACTGAAGTCCCATCCACATTCACAGGAAATCCATCCTCTGTTAGTTGAGGGCAGAGTCCAGCAGTCCTCGGCCCTGTTGCCAGCCCTTCTGCTGGAAACCCAACACCATCTGTTCTGGCTAACTGTTGGAGAGGGAGGCCGACTGCCCCACCTCCCTGGAACTCTGTAGTTGTTGCCGGTGCTGGGCAGAGGTTGGTAGCACTCTGCCCTGTTGCCAGCACTTCTGCTGGGGACTCCGCATCCTCTGCTCCGGCTAACCGTTGGGGCAGGCAGCTGGCTTCCTCCACTCCCAAACTGTGTAGTTGCCATTGGGGAGGTGAGCCGGCTGCTTCCTTTTCCATTCCCTCATCTGGCTGCTGGGACGACATGTCGATGGTACTGTCTCCCAGGTACACGGATCTTTGCTGGGGAGGAAAGCCCACTTCCTCCACCCTGGCCAACTGTTGGGGAGGGACAACACACACCTCCTCTCCCTTCTCCCCCTGTATCTGCTGCTGGGAAGTGATTGCCATCTTCTCACCCTGAGCCTCCACAATTGCTGCAGGTGTGGGGCAGAGGTCTTGGACCCTCTGTCCGGTTGCCAGCACTTCTGCTGGGGGTTTGCTAGGTGGTTCCTCCTCTACAGAAATGTCTATTAAATCCCCAGTCTCTGGAAGTGGTAAACGTGTGGGATAGAGGTCTTGGACCCTCTGTTCAGTTACCAGATCTTCAGCTGGAAAAGTTTGTTTTAACTCCATAGATGCTGCTGGCAGAAAATCACATGTCCCTGTCAGTGTTGTGGGAGAAAGGCTGACTACCTCTTCTCTCAGGAAGGCCGAAGCCACTGTTGGTGCTGGGCAGAACACAGTGAACTTTGGCCCTGATAGCAGCTCTTCTGCTGGAGGCTCATCAGGTTGTTCTTCCTCAGCAGAAAAGTCTATCAAATCCCATGTCTCTGCAACTGATGTCTGGGAATAGAGGTTCACCATCTCCTGTCCATGGAACCCAGAAGATGTTATCATTTCTGGACAGAGGTTAGCAGAGCTCTGCCCTTTTGTCAGCACTTCAGGTTTGGGGATGGCAATCTCCGGATTTTCCACTGCCGATTCTCTGGCATGCTGCTGAACTTGTTCTAGCAGTTTCCTGTATGCCCTTTCCAGATGCTGTTCCTTCCTTAGCAAATGGTCCAGATCAGGTTTGAGCTCTGAGACCCCTGCAAGACCGAGCATAGACTCTCTATAGTCTCTCATGTCCTCAAGGTCAGGTTCCCCTTCATCGCCAAACATAAAAAGATCTGTAAGGTTCTCCCACAGCAATCCAGGGCCGCCAAAGTCATATCCCTCCGGAGAGCATTCTGTTGTCTCCCCTAAATATCCCTCCTCTGCGTGCCATTGCAGAGCCCGATATCGATTGTCCAGCTCTATCTCCTGCTGGACCAACCTGTCCAACTCAGTCACCCATTGCTCCTGGGGCTGCTCTCCCAGGAATGCCATCCGCAATGCCCGTTGGTCACTGGCCCGTTGCTCTTGGGTTGGAAAGCACTTGCCCTGTTTTATACCAGCGAGACGGAGGGCTGCAATCCAGAGCTCCACCCGAATCAGCTGCCTGAGCTCCAGGTATTCATCCTCAGACACAGTCCTGGTGTACGTTGAAAGGATGATCCGCAGCAGCCCCGGGAATTCTGATGCCAGGTCCATATCTCCGCTGGGGTGACTGAAGTCTGCTATGCTGATCTTGGATCCAGTTGGAGGTTTGGATGTCCCAGACTTCAGACTTCAGGAAGCTTTCCCGCTGCTTGCCACCAATGTCACGGAACGTCCCACACTCCGCTTGAGTGCTTCCGTCATATACCGCTTCCTAAGTTCTGGAACACAAGTCCAATGGATCTGGCTATAGGAACCCCAAGAACTAGACAACACCAGTCTTGGAGTACATCAGAACTACCTTTATTTTGAGATCTCACAGACCTTTATACAGCAGGGATGACTCAAAGCTAACCTAATTAACATGACCTAATTTACTACAAAATGTACCCAGACCAGATGACAGTCTTGTGGGCACCGAGCTTCACACATTAATACAATTAACAATACAAACAACAATCTCCCCCCTCCTCAGCCTAGACCATTCGTCTCCTAGCCAGGGCTGGTGGCTAATGTGATCAGCTCTCTCAATTAACATAAACACATGTTGATAACACCAGCATCTCCTCACAGGATGTGTCCCAGCAGAATGAATCAGTCTTATCAGCAGGGGGCTGCTGGAGGAATCCCCCCTCCCTCTTCAGGGACACAAATATACAGTAAGGAGTCCCCATACAATATATACATGACTGAGTCCGATTAATACAGTTCAGACTGGATTTCTCATTCACCTCACAAAGAGTATTGTTCCATTGAAAATCCAGGGCCCATAATCAAAAGGCAACAGGCTTGCATACAGTCCTCTCCAACAGCCTCTGTTCTGGCTCTGTCTGTGACAGTACCTGTTTTTGTTTTTATAATATAGTCAAAAAATTAAATCAGATTAGTCTGACATGATCTGCCCTCAGTAAAGTCATGCTGCTTTGCGTCCAGCAAGTTGTGTATTTTTAGGTGATCAATGATCCTTCTTTTCAGGAGTGATTCCATTTACTTGACTACAGCAAATGTTAAACCCGCCGGCCTGTAATTGACACCTTCTATCTTGCTGCCCTTCTTGTGGATAGGTACAATATTAGCTGTCCGCCAGGTATATAGTCTTCATCATTTTCTTAGGGCCCTGAACATAACATGTAGAAGTATCTGCCTTTTTGCAGTATATAGAAATGATTACTGCACAATGTCTCTGCATTTTACACTTTTATTTATGAAATCCAAAGCATGAAGCCTGCTGTATTTTTTGGAGTGTTCTCTGCACAATACTGCAGAAAGGACAGAAGAGAGCCCTGTCACATGACCTCTCAAAATCATGTGAGAGGTTGCACCTCCTGCTGACACTTTTTCCCTTTTTTTCTTATGTAACCATGGTGTCAGCACTACTGACAAACAATCACCCCACTGCCAGACTTCATGCATCCTTTCCAGAGACAATGAACAGTCTTTTGCGAGCTTTGTTTTTGTTGTTTTATTGGGGGGTACAACTTGGATAGGGATTGGGATATGGGATGCCCATAGAAACAATTATTGCCATCATATTTACAGATTTCAGTATACTTTGATCATAGTTAGAGCCTGAAGATAGAATGTGCATAGTTGACTAAGTAGAAATCTTCTCCTGCAGCTCCCTGCAGACTGTTACTCCCTCTGCATCTCCATGCAGACTACTGTTAACTAAGAGTTTTCCATCTGTCACTGTGTGAGGAACAGAAACATCACTTTATGGTCTTAGAACTCTTCACCTCCTGCCCAAACTTGCTTCCTCTTGCTCAACTGGTTTTCTCTTGCACAACTTGTAATTACATTTGAGATATAACACATCCTCTTCTAATGGGTATGAAGAACTCACTCTGAATAAGCCCCTCTACTGGCTCTGGTGACTCGCTGCTACTAGACCTGAGGCCTGCAGAACCTCTCCCTGGAGGCATAGTAGGTTAAAGTCTTTCCTCTATTAAAATGGACTACTGCTCCCAACCAGTCCAAATTGCAAACCATGTGCCTGCCGGCTACACTGATTTGACACAACTCCCCACAGTCTCTTCTCTGATCCAGGACTCTTCACCATCCACCGTGTGATAAAAATTCTGCTAGTGACCCTTTAGAAGCAGAGTTCCCTTTCAGATTCCCTGGCATCTTTAGCCATCCACTGTGGTAACACTCACCGACCTTCCAGCCCTGAGTCCTTGATGAGGAACTTGACCGGACCATGCGTTCCAACAGCTTCTCCTGCCCCTCTGCTCCAGGAGTTCCCTGTCACCAACCGTGTGGTGACAGAGACATTGCCAATGACCGTGTAGAGGCAATGTTCCCTCACAGTGCTCCCTGGGCCTCCTCCTGCGATCGCTACACCCCCCCCCAGATGGGGGATGTGCTCCTGCAGTTGTCTAGCACTCCATTCCTCACGTCACCCAGTCGACTACTCCTCCCCAGAAGCATGTCACCTCAGCATATATAGGAGGCCCGCCCCCTGCCAATGCCAGTTAGGGATTGGTCAGGGCTCCCACATGTGCTGCCTGCCACTCCAGTTCTAGGCCCAGCCTCCTCTTCCAGAACATTCTCCCTGGAAGCAGGGGAGGTGCCTCAGAACTGAAGTACAGGTGGTCACACCCGCTGCTACTTTAACCACTCCCAGCCCCCAGATCAAAACAGACAGGCCTGGCTTGAAACACAGGCCTGCCTAAATTTGCCTGTGCTGAACAACCAAGTAAAATAACCCTTACTAGCACCTACCTTCTGGTAGAGGGTGCTACAAAACTGCACCTTCACAAAGCAAGTGAAATGGAAAGAAAATTAGTACAGCCACACAACTGATTTATAAGTCTTATCCAAAAAAAGTAAAAATCAACACAAGAAGTTTTTTTATTGCATAGATTTATTGGTCCAACATGGACCAATGCAAGTATGCATATTCTATAGCTGTGGGAGTGCTCTAAAAGCAAAGAATTATTGTATGAAAGTAACATTGAAGCATCAGTTTTTTTTTTCCCTTTAAAATAACAAACATGTCCTACTTACCTGCTATCAATGCTGTATCCTGGCCTAGCCCGACAGGGTACAGGCCTAGGGCAACACTTTGCAGGGAAGCAGCACGGAAAGAGTCCCCACCGGCTTGCTCTACACTGTAATGTCCCGTACACATGGTCGGACATTGATCGGGCATTCCGACAACAAAATGCATGGATTTTTTCCGACGGATGTTGGCTCAAACTTGTCTTGCATACACACGGTCACACAAAGTTGTCGGAAAATCTGATCGCTCTGAACGCGGTGACGTAAAACAAGTACGTCTGGACTATAAATGGGGCAGTAGCCAATAGCTTTCGTCTCTTAATTTATTCTGAACATGCGTGGCACTTTGTGTGTCGGATTTGTGTACACACAATCGGAATTTCCGACAACGGATTTTGTTGTCGGAAAATTTTATAGCAAGCTCTCAAACTTTGTGTGTTGGAAATTCCTATGGAAAATGTGTGATGGAGCCTACACACGGTCGGAATTTCAGACAACAAGGTCCTATCACACATTTTCCATCTGAAAATCCTATTGTGTGTACAGGGCATTAGTGTTAGCTTTAGTGTTAGCGCCAGTCTTATGGGGCGGACTGGGCAGAGAGGCAAATTAGTCTAGCGCCCCCATAAAGCGGCCGCACTACTTCCAGTATGTGGGCGGATGGAATTCCGCAACTGTGGGGGAGGTTCCGCTTCTAATTTTGACTGTCCTATCATCCTGGACCACAAACCTTCCTCACTGTGCTATATGTTTTCTGCTGCACCATTGGTATGGTTATATCTTCTTAGTCCTCTCCATAAAATTATCAGAAATTTGTGCTTAAAGTAGAACTATAGGCAACACTTTTTTTTTCATTTTGGATAGAGTAAGGGAGGGTTATAACCCCTGTCAGTTTATTTTTTACCATCCCTGTCCCACTGCAGAGATTTCCCTCCACTTCCTGCCCCATAGCCAAACAGGAAGTGAGAGGAAATCTATGCAAATTAAGGGAATCCATTGCCCCCCCAGGCCCTCATAACTAGTGTCCCCACTCAAAAATTTCAGGGCAGCAAGGGGTGTAAACAGCAAGGGGTGTGGCATTGACCGGAAGGGGGGGTCGTATTTAAATTAGGGGGTACACGAGTTTAGTCAGGCCTGGGGCAGCACAAAACCTAAATACACTACTGCCTGCTATGTGTATTGGTTTTGCACAGAGCAATTCTGAACCTCCTTTTCAGTGATCTCCCTCCGGTACTCCTGGCTCCTTGTCATCATTTAGTGCTCCCATGGGCTATGGCTTTCTCGAATCACCCCACTTTGTATTGGAAGTCATGACTGCTGAGGCGCAATGGGCTTAGGTCCCACTTAACGTAACACCAAGGGATAAAATCCCCCACCACCCTTGCCCTTCATTCCATTAAATAAGACACTTACAACCATTAGGTTGGAAAGGGCAAGGCCACAGCTTTATTAAATTCCAACACATAACATGTGAACATATTTAACCAGTACCAGTCACAGTCGTACTGTGAGCACTTAACCAAAAGAGGGAAGTGGTGAACATATTTAACCAGTACCAGTCACAGTCGTACTGTGAGCACTTAACCAAAAGGGGGAAGTGGGGCCTGTCCTTACCATAAGTGAGGACAGACAGCCTATTTCCAATTTTCCATCAAGGGCATAGCCCATTACAGCAACTTTAACTGCTGGCAAGGTCAAGAAAACCGCAGCAAGCTGTGACATACCAAACATAGGAAAAAGGGGTGGGAGGGTGGGCAGCTCTTCCAATGACTCCTCCGAAAGACCCAGAATTCCCTGGGGCACACGATTTCCTGAGCTCAGGCCCATCCCATCCCCATGTCCCAACCAAAATCGTTCCCCTTGACACACACCTAGCCATGCCCCCATCAGTCAAGGCTCTCTTTTCCTAGGGGGTTCAAGAGGCCTTCATGACTGCTGAGGCGCAATGGGCTTAGGTCCCACTTAACGTAACACCAAGGGATAAAATCCCCCACCACCCTTGCCCTTCACTCCATTAAATAAGACACTTACAACCATTAGGTTGGAAAGGGCAAGGCCACAGCTTTATTAAATTCCAACACATAACATGTGAACATATTTAACCAGTACCAGTCACAGTCGTACTGTGAGCACTTAACCAAAAGAGGGAAGTGGTGAACATATTTAACCAGTACCAGTCACAGTCGTACTGTGAGCACTTAACCAAAAGAGGGAAGTGGGGCCTGTCCTTACCATAAGTGCTGGACAGACAGCCTATTTCCAATTTTCCATCAAGGGCATAACCCATTACAGCAACTTTAACTGCTGGCAAGGTCAAGAAAACCGCCAAACGCCCGTCAGTTAATAACTGACGAGCGCCCCACCGCAGCCAGCACCTGTTCCCCACCTCGCTGCAGGCCAAGGTTGAATACATACAACCCAATGTAATTAAAGTGATCACCACCTGGTCTCAACAGATCATCATTATTACCCTCCAGGTCCTTGTGACTGACGAACCCCCCTATTTCCCGAACAAACTTGGCGACCTGAGCATTCACTTTCTGACGGAAGCATTCTAGCTGGGGGGGGGTGGGTAATTCCCTTGCCCACAGCAGGCGAGGCACAATTTCCGACCAGATGGGCACCAAATTGGTGTAAGCTGCATAGCCTTGAGCAATGTCCCGCTTGATGGCAGAGATCAAGTCACATAACGTGTATAACCCACATAATTCCCCTCAGCGTGAAGAATCAAGATGATGGTGCCAGACACATGGGACCGAATGCATAAACCCTCTGGAAGGACCAGAGGCCAGCGTAAACCGTGAAGCCCAAGCCAGCAGAGTCGGTCGAGATCATAGGTAAAACCCCAATTCTTCCCGTAGCTCCGAACCTCTGCCCGATGCGCGGCCCAGTAAATGAAGGAATCTCCCACGATCCAAAAGAACAGGGTCTCAAATGGGGAAACAAACGGATGGTCACAGGAAAGGATACCGGAGAGAATAGGTAGGGAAACCGAAAGCCAGGAATCAGGGGAATAAGCCGCACACCTCCAACCCCGCAGGACCCGACGGGTTGGAAACGCTTTTGTGATGTCCTCCCACCCAAGGAGCTAAAACCAAAAAGGACAAAGAAGGAATGGCCAACGAAACCGTGGCAACCTGAAGAACCTCTTGTAGTAAATAAACAAGGTAAGAAATAAAGCCATTACTGCGTATTACTTTTTTTTTTTTTTTTTTTGTCTGTGAAGACGAGATGGAAAAAACTGACTGGCAAATGCCTGGACCTAGTTGTCCCACATGCGGCAGTACAACGCCCACGTCCGAAGGGAAGGCGACACCCAGAGGACTGGCAAACCTCGAAAACGAGGTTCCACGAGTAGGCCGGACAGGGGAGGCCCTCCGGGGCAGCCGACGGGGCGAGGGTGCGGGAATGATGGAGCTGTGAACGAGAGGGAGCATCAGCAATATCATTAGCAGTTCCAGGGACATGCCTAGCTCTAAAGCAAACGTTAAACTGCAGGCACTTTAAAACCAAAAACAGCAGCAACGACATGACCAGCGGGGATCTGGTAGACTGTTGATTGACCACCTGCACCACGCTCATGTTATCCAGAAAAACCCACCTATCGATTGCGCAATCGCTCGCCCCCACAGCTCAGTGGCGACAATAATCGGAAAGCGCTCCAGCCGTGTGAGGTTGCGCAAAAAATCCATGCAGGCCCATGAGGTCGGCCAACATTCAGCAGACCACTCCCCTTGGAAAAAACACAGAAACCACAGAAGCCTGCCGCATCAGTGTATAGCTCCAGCTGTGAGTTCATTACCTCCTCCAGCAACCAACATGACTGGCCATTGTAGGACTGGAGGAAGGACAGCCACATCCCCAAGTCATGGGCTTGGTGATACGGATATAATGGTGGGGGGCAGCCACCCCCTTTGTGGCCCATGCCAGATGTCTACAGAAAGCCCGTCCCATGCGAGTGACGTGGCAGGTAAAGACCAATTGACCCAGCAAAGACTGAAGTTGTTTCAACTGCAGAAATTTTTTATTTTTTTTTCCTATTGCCAAGCGAACCAGGGAGAGTAGCCTGGCCAGCTGAAAACCATATCCACGGTGTTGATTACAATACCCAAGAAGGCCAGAACTGTCACAGGGCCCTCGGACTTGTCGGCTGACAGTGGGATGGCACTCACAGCTGTCAGCTGGGCCCGCGAAGAGGAAGTTATCCAAATAGTGTAACACGGAGTGCAAACCAGCCGCCTGGACAACTACCCGATCAAGAAAAACTACTGGAGAGTTCAAAGACATACCAAGAAATGGCACAGCCCAAGGGAAGGCACATGTCAAAAAGTAACTTCCCTGAAAGTAGCATCCCAGCAGATGAAAGCATTGCGGGTGGCTGGGAGGAGGCGGAAGGCGGACGCAATGTCCACCTTGGCCAGAAAAAAAGGCTGAAGGCCAAGCCATCCTGATCAAGTGGAGCGCCTTGTAAAATGAGGCGTAGTGGACCCTGGTCTCCTCCTAGTCGATGCCGTCCTAGACCGAGGAGCCAGAAAGATAGGACAAATGGTGGATAAGGCGAATTTTTTTTTTTTTTTAATTAGGTGCCATGGTTGGCACACCCGAAGGAGTAAATGTGGGGGGGGGGTCCAAAATCACAGGCTAAACCATCCCTCAAGGCCAAGGCCCCTCTATGAAGGGGGGGAGTACCGGTCTAACCAGGGAAGCATCTCTGAGACGATCACTGGGGTCTTCCGGTTTAGAAATGTCAAGCTTGGCCCCCGACCGGGAAAGAGCATAAGCAATAACCACAGGCTACCATCCTGGCAATCCAAGCAGAACTCCCCGTACGCCTTGTAGGCACCCCAAATGTGAGATCAAGATAACAAAAATGATGTACCAACTCTGGAAAACGCTCGCAAAGCACTCCGGCGTAAGCACGGAACCCTGGCAGCCAGTTCCTGAATGTCCGAGGAAGCTGCTTCGATTTTTCGCACTGCCACGTCAAACCGACTGGATTTTTTGATCGTTTCACGGTCAGGGAGGGACTGAGGTGAGGAAATCCATAAATTCGCATCACCAGATTTTATCCTTGACATCTTCCGACAGGTGTGTGCCACTATGCTAAACCGCCCACAAAGCGCCACCCGCGAAAGAGGCTAGACTACATGCCGAAACCCGACACACCCATGCGAGACCGGACCGATATTACAACCGTGACAATGCGTTAATCCGGTGGACCCGATACGGCAGCGTCACCGGACCTACCCCAAATCAAAATCATACTCACTGAGTCGCAGGTGTGCAATCAAAGAAGAAGGGTGACCAACAGCAAGTCCAGGAGGAAAACCCGGTACAGGATCGTCTGTGAAGGATAGTGGAAGGAGGTCCAGGGGTGGCGGTCTTGCCACCGAACCTGTTAAGCCCGGGGGGGTCCGAGGACAGCAACCGAGCAGCATCCGGAGCAACCAGGTGTAGGACTCATGGCAGGTTCAGCCCACATCCTGGGCGTGGCGTGCGCATCTCCCGCCCTGCCGGGCGCAGGGAGATGGTGCCGAGCCACAGGCAGGGGCAAGGCCACAGCGACAGGCATCACATGGGCATCTCCCGCCCTGCTGGGCACAGGGAGATGGTGCAGGGCGGCAAACCAGGGCAAGGCTGTGTCAGCGGACGTCTGGACGGAATCTCCCGCCCAGCCGGGCGCAGGGAGCTGATAGTGGGCAGAGGTCAGTGATGAGAGGAGGGAAGCAGGCGACCGCAGGCCATCCCCCGCCCAGGTGGGCGCAGGGGGATGTAATAAGGCAGGGGGTGAGAGGCCTGAACAGCGCAGCCATCCCCCACCTGGCCGGGTGCAGGGGGACGCAGGACGGTAGGGGGCAGCGGCAGAGGGTGAGTGGCATGTGCCGCCCCCGCCATCCCCCACCCAGCTCGGTGCAGGGGGATACAGGAAAGCAGGGATCAGTGGCAGGGGGTGAGCAGCCTGTGCAGCCCTGCCATCCCCCACCCAGCCGGGTGCAGGGCGATGCGGGACGGTAGAGGGGAGCGACATGTGCCCGCCCTGCTATCCCCCCACCCAGCTGGGTGCAGGGGGATGCAGGACAGTAGGGGGCAGTGGCAGGGGGTGAGTGGCATTAGCTGCTCTGCCATCCCCCACCCAGCTGGGTGCAGGGGAATGCGGTAATGCAGGGGTTAATTGCAGGGGATGAGTGACAGGTGCACCATCATCCCCCACCCAGCTGGGTGCAGGGGGATGTGGTAATGCAGGGGTTAATTGCAGGGGATGAGTGACAGGTGCACCACCATCCCCCACCCAGCTGGGTGCAGGGGGACATGGTAATGCAGGGGTTAATTGCAGGGGATGAGTGACAGGTGCACCATCATCCCCCACCCAGCTGGGTGCAGGGGGATGTGGATGCACAGTGGCCACAACAGAGGCAGTATGGACTGTGCCGAAATCTGAATCTCCTGCCCCGCTGGGCACAGGGAGAGACGCTGGCTGTGACACGCCAGCTGTGAGAGACAGCGTGGAGGAAGGAGCAGGAGGAGGGGCTGCATGTGCGGAAACTTCGGGCTGGCGTGCCCGGCGTCTGGCACTGCGGGACATCCCCCGAGGGGGGGGGGACCATGGACAACGGTAGCTCTCTCACCCACCCGCGGGCGGAGATCGGAGGCGGAAGCCCCCGCGGGGGGGTTAGGCGGCTGGAGAAGCCCGTACCGACCGCCGGACTCTGGGGCTCCCGCGGTGTGCACTGATGGCGGGGGACCCGCCGGTGAGGACTCTGGCGATGGATGGCAGCATGAGGGGACGGAGAGGGGGGGCGGGACCAGTGGCCTCAGGGACTCCGGAGGGACGTGGAGGCAGTGTATGAAGGCCTGGAAGAGGGGGGAGGTACGTCTCCTGAGCCTGGAGGCGGGGGGGCCCAGGCGACTTCGGAGAGGGGGGGCATCTCAGGGGTGAGGAGGAAGAATACAACCTGTCCCTGGAGAGCCAGCTCATGGACCCCGGCCAACAGGAGGTCATAGTCCATGATCAAGGGTGCCGGGCCACAGCAGCTCTCAGCTCTTCCAACGACTCCTCCGAAAGACCCAGAATTCCCTGGGGCACACGATTTCCTGAGCTCAGGCCCATCCCATCCCCATGTCCCAACCAATCGTTCCCCTTGACACACACCTAGCCATGCCCCCATCAGTCAAGGCTCTCTTTCCCTAGGGGGCTCAAGAGGCCTTCATGTTGCAGAGCAAGTTCTTAACCTCCTGGCAATGGACTGGGGAATGTGGTGGTACTGCTCCCAGATGGTTGGAGCTCGCTCTCGAGCTGCCTTATCTGCGTCCATTGATACAGTGAGGGCAATTCGGCCCTGCCCCCCGCTCCCTCATCACAGAATTCGATTGGCACTCTATAAATCCATGTGAAGAGGGACAGACCTGGGACAGCCGCTGCTCTCATGCACATTGTTGGATCCAGATCAGTCCCAGGTAATATGGGGGGGCATATGCAGCAAATAAACTTTTTTACCTTAATGCATAGAATGCATTAAGGTTACAAAAAACTAAGGCATTAGAACCACATTAATTTGTTCTACTATAGTGATCACCAGTGTCTTCTGGGTCCTTTGCTGAGTGCTAATCATTATGCCTTACTGCATAGTTAACACAGAAGGTAGTTCACTTGGCATGGCCAAAATTCACAGAACACCTTGTATTTTTTTAAATGTATACAAGGCGTTCTCTGAGTGGACAAGGTGGAGAGGCAGGGTGGTGACATCAAAATCTCCATCTCATCCAGTCAGAGAATATACATACTTAAATGCTGGACCAATATAACTATGCAAGAAAAACCATACCTGGAGTTCAGCTTTAAATCACTGGACTTTTAAAGCACAATCGTATGTAAATGTAGGCAGGACAGGAGAATTTTAAATACATTAAACAATTGTCAAGAACAGTATTTCAAATAAGTATTATGATGTTACATTTTATACAGTAAAAAGAACAATTTTATACATAGAATCAGAAAACTAGACTTATATGCATGTTCTTTATCATCTCAGCTCCTGTGTGCTTTCATTGCTGGTGGGCTTCAATTCCTGTTTCTCTGTGCTTTCTGCTGGATGTCTATTGAGAGTGTTCTGCTCTTCATGACTGTTCGAAACCTGAGAGCTGTCAATTATATGGCCTCCCGAAAATCAAACTTCCAAATTATGTGTTTACTGGGGTTTGGGGTTCCATCTGTGATTGTGGGGATCTCAGCAGCTGTTCGTCCACATGAATACAGCACAGAAAAAAAGTAAGTTCTAGTCTTATTATCTGTATTGTTTGAGAGCCATGTATATCTGTTTTGTTTACAGTTTATAATAGTCTAGCTAGGGGTTAAGCCTAGCCTCGTTTTGGATTTTAGGTGTTTACATGTTTAAAACAGGTTTTTTTGCTAGAAAATAACTTAGAACCCCCAAACATTATACATTGTTTTTTTTCCTAACACCCTAGAGAATAAAATGGCGGTCATTGCAATACTTTTTTTTGCACCGTATTTACGCATCAGCCTTCTAAGCGCACTTTTTTTCTAAAAAATTAAATTTTTTGAATAAAAAAATAAGACAGCAGTAAAGTTAGCCCAATTTTTTTTTATATTGTGAAATATAATGTTACGCCAAGTAAATTGATACCCAACATGTCACACTTCAAAATTGCACCCGCTCGTGGAATGGCGTCAAACGTTTACCCTTAAAAATTTCCATAGGCGACGTTTAAAAAATTCTACAGGTTGCATGTTTTGTGTTGCAGAGGAGGTCTTGGGCTATAATTATTGCTCTTGCTCTACTGGTCACGGCGATACCTCACATGTGTGGTTTGACCACCGTTTTCATATGCGGGCGCTACTCACGTATGCGTTCGCTTCTGCGCGCGAGCTCGTCGGGACAGGGTGCTTTAAAAAAATTTTTGTTTTTTTTTCTTATTAATTTTACTTTATTTTAATTATTTTTTCACTGTTTTTTTTTTAAAACTATTTGGATCACTTTTATTCCTATTACAAGGAATGTAAACATTCCTTGTAATAGAAAAAAGTATGACAGGTCCTCTTAAATATGAGATCTGGGGTCAAAAAGTCCTCAGATCTCATATTTACACTAAAATGCAAAATAGTTTTGTCTTTCATTTTTTTTTCCTGGTGATTCTGCTAGTAACACAATTCCTGGAACAGGAACACGACTACTGAATCTTTCCCTTTCCTCTTCCCCATAAAATAGTGGGTTGTAGTCCTCAGAGGTAACTGGAAACAGTGTAACTAATAGAGAGCTTTGTAAGTTATGAGCTGACAAGATTTCTGGCAGGATGAACAAACAAATATGACAAAATGCTTTTGTTAATATATGATACAATAATATATTTTGTTAATATATTTACCAGACCAAAAAGGAGCAGATAAGAGAAGCTCATTATTAGGGTTTGCGTGCAATGGGGGTTATTTACGAAAGGCAAATCCACTTTTCACTACAAGAGCAAACTACAAGTGCAAAGTGCACTTGGAAGTGCAGTCGCTGTAAATCCGAGGGGGACATGCAAGGAAAATAAAAAACAGCATATTAGCTTGCACATGATTGGATGGTAAAATCAGCAGAGCTTCCCCTCATTTCAGATCTACCCCTCAGATTTACAGCGACTGCACTTCCAAGTGCATTTGCAGTGCACTTGTAGTGCAAAGTGGATTTGCCTTTCGTAAATAACCCCCAGTGCCTTGAAAAAGTATTCATGTTCCAACCAAAAACATAAATGTATTTTATTGGGATTTTATGTGATAGACCAATACAAAGTGGCACATAATTGTGAAGTGGAAGGAAAATGATTCATTGTTTTCAAAATCTTTTACAAATAAATATCTGAAAAGTGTGGCGTGCATTTGTATTCAGCCTCCTTTACTCTGATACCCCTAACTAGAGGAACCAATTGCCTTCAGAAGTCACCTATTTAGTGAATATAATCCACCTGTGTTGTAATTTAATCTCAGTATAAATACAACTGTTCTGTAAAGCCCTCAGAGGTTTGTTAGAGAGCCTTGGTGAACAAACAGCATCATGAAGGCCAAGGAACACACCAGAAAGGTCAGAGATAAAGTTGTGGAGAAGTTTAAAGCAGGGTTAGGTTAAAAAAATATCCCAAGCTTTGAACATCTCACATAGCACTGTTCAATCTATCATCCAAAAATGGAAAGAGTATGGCGCAACTGCAAACCTACCAAGACTTGATTGTTCACCTACACTGAGAGGCCAAGCAAGGAGAGCATTCATCAGAGAAGCAGCCAAGTGACCCATGGTAACTCTAGAGGAGCTTCAGAGATCCACAGCTCAGGTGGGAGAATCTGTCCACAGGACAACTATTAGTTGTGCACTCCACAAATCTGGCCTTTACGGAAGAGTGGGAAGAAGAAAGCCATTGTTAAAAGAAAGCCATAAGAAGTCCCGTTTGAAGTTTGTGAGAAGCCATGTGAGGGACACAGCAAACATGTGGAAGAAGGTGCTCTGGTCAGATGAGACCAAAATTCAACATTATAGAAAAAGTAAATTCCATCATTGTTGTGCAAACTGTTGGCGCTATGTAAATCCTGTATAGTGATAATTTACTATACATCTTGCTGAAATTGTGTTATACACTGTTTTATCACCATGGGCAGCAGTTGTCCCCCAAAAGATTTGCCTAAACGCTAAAAATAGTCGCTAGTATACCATAAAGAAACACCATGTAAAAATGAAATCCAACAAGATTTGCCCAACCAATGCCATATAATACAGAGATGCATTATTTTATCTTATCACAAATTCCTTCAGGCCCCACATCCAGTCGCTCTACAAATCTTGCTCCCTTCACTTCCATAACATTTCCAAATTTTACTAATTTACACCCTAGTTATCTCTCACCTCAACCCTTCTCATTCACCTTCCTTTACACATCTCGTCTTTAGTCAATCATAAATATTACTGCAAGACTCATCCACCATACATTCTGTGTCTGCCACTCCTCTCAGCCAATACCTTAATCTAACTTTCAGTAACCAAACATGTAAAATTCAAAATATTAACAACAATCTACAAAGCCATTCACAACTCTGCCCCCAGCTATAGAACATCACCAACCTCATCTCAAATTGCCAAACCATCCCCTTTGCTCTTTCCAGGATTACCACCTCTCTAGCTCCCTCCTCACAACCTCCCACGCTTGCCTCTAGAGCCTCTCCTGTTTTCTGGAACTCCCTACCCCAATCTGCACCTCATACAATATTTCTACTTTCTCCAGCAGCTTATACTTTTTTTAATCACTTACCCCTCCCTTTTATGTTGTAAGCTTTCACAAGTGGACCTCCGTAACCTTCAAATATTGAACTGAATTGTAACTGTACTGTACTTTGTAAAGTGCTGCACAAACGGTTGGCAATATATACTGTAAATCCTGTATAATAATAATAATAATCCCATTAAGTTTATCCCATTATTTTTGTAAGCCATTGTTGTTTGTTTGCCATTTAAGCTCATTAGACTACTGCTGTCACTGTTACATATTTTAGAAAAAGTACTGGTTTGTGTTGCGTTATATCATTTTGTGTTCTAATCATATTGTATATGGTACTGTAGATGTGAACTATATTTTATTGTTCTTTTGATCAGTTGCTGGCTCGGTCATGGTATTGTTTGGAGCTTTCTAGGTCCAGTCTGTGCATTTATAACAGTAAGTACAGCAAATTATTCATACATTTTCATAGTTGTTAAATTACTATGGATCTGATTTATCCATGCCCAATGAATGAATGAGCTTTCAATCAATACATCCGTTTTTATTGTCATCAGCTTGACACTGTTTATTTTTTGGTCAGAGTTGAGAGCAATACCTTTACATATAACCTCCCTATAACCCTCACATGAAATCTATCTGTAACCCTCACACCAACTTTCTCTGTAACATGGACTTTTTATACTAACCCTCCTTGAAATTTCAACAGCTAAACTAACTCTCCCTATGGTAAATTTAAAGGAGAAGTCCAGCCTGAGCTCATTCGGCTGGGCTTCTTCTATGGGTCACAGGAGTGCAACCAGTTTTGCACTCCGTGACCCGTTTTTGACGTCACACAGATCAGTCCAGGCACCACATCATCGCGACTTTGGAAGTCTGGATCCGCCAGATGCCTGGACTGATGGCAGTCTCAGCCTCTCAGCGAGCCGCTGAGATGCTCGCTCCTCGCCCCTCCACAGTTCAGCGCTATAACGAGCGTTGAGGAGCAGAGCAGGAGAGCTGCTGCCTGGCAGGTAGCAGCTCCCCGCTTGGGGAGGTGAAAGAACCAAGCCATTGGCGGTGTTCGGTGGCTCGGTTCTCAGTGAAGAGGCAGCAGGGGGACAGATGCAGCATTGGCCTAGGTAAGTATGATCATGGGATGAAAAAAAATCCCATACTTCTTTTTTTTAGGTAAAATCTTGATAGCTAAGCTATCTCTCTCTCACCGTGAGAAGTAGCAGTGGGTCTTAGGTGTGCCAACACCATCTGTCTTGAGGGGCGGAATGCTGCCGGACCGGACTGTACCCAATTGCGGAAGTTTTCAGGATGGATGGCGTGTCCCTGGACTTTGATTTGTGTGAAAACGGTGCACTTGCTCAATTAACTAAATAAATAAGATCATGAGTGAAAAACAAAAAATAACTGACAAAAGTGTATATTAAGTCCAGAAAAGGATGAGAAAAGTAATTTTTAAAGCCCAAGTGCAAGAATAGGTACAAAATTGTATCAAGGTGTACATTGCACTATCAACATAAGTGCATGATAAACAAACATAATGAAAACAAAAACAAAAAACAAACAAGTATAAGTGATAAAAGTGTGTTCACAGAAACAAGGCACATATATGCATTAAATCAAATCTTTATGATGTATGCGATAAACATACTGCGGGGAAGTACCCAAAATCCCGCGAATAGTTCAGAGTATATACACATGCATCGTAGAATTAAATTAGGTTAGGAATAGGGCATATTTGGTAGTATGGGGGTCCCGAATTCCGAAAGATCCCATGGTTCCCATATTTTATTAAATTGGGGGGTGCAGTCATGTACCAAAGCCGTCAAGAGCTCCATTGTCCGAATCTCAGCCACTAAATGTAGAAACTCGGACCATGGGGGAGGTGTATTGGATAACCAGAACAATGGGATAATCCTCCTGGCAGCTAGCAATATATAGGATATCAGTTTGTTTGTCTTTTTTGATACCCCCGAGGGGGGAAGACCCAAAAGGTAATTCAAAGGATCCAACAGAAGAGACACCCCAGTTACCTTTTGTATAAGTAAATGCACATCATTCCAAAAAGGTTGTTTTAAGGAACATTGCCAGAAGATATGGAATAGTGAGCCTATATCAGATCCACACCGCCAACAGAGCTGTGAAACTGAAGGATCATACTTATGGATTACATCGGGAGTTCTATACCAAAACATGAGAATCTTAATGGTTGTCATCTTTGAGTGACACATTTAGAAAATTTAAAGGTAGAGGACCAGATCCTATCCCACATTTATATTGTGACAGGACGGCCCACCAACTGAGACCACTTGCGTATGTAATGGTGTAATCTTTCCGTAACCGGAGTCGGCTCATGGAGGATATGATAGATACATGAAATTAAGTGCAATTGATTGGGGCCTTGAGCACATAAGTGTTCAAAAGTAGTTGGTTTATCTAGGGTCAGGGATGGCGATTTAGAGTGAAAGAAATGTCTAACCTGTAAATAGAAGTGGAAGGAATGTGATGGTAAATCAAATTTCTCTCTTAAAACGTCAAAGGAATGTAGCTTCCTCATTATGGGATGAACTAGGTTCCGCAGCTGGAAGAGATGTACATTTATCCATGAAAAGATCCTGCCCAGAGACATACTATCTGGAATGAGGGGATTAAGTAGTACATTTACAAGAGGAGAGCAGGGGGACATGAGAGGATAACGTTTGAGGCAATTACGCCAAATGGTTAAAGTTAGTGCCATTGGGCCAGTACACTGACGTTTATAAATAGGGTCTAAAACAGGGGGAGCGCCCCAAACCAAGGAGCTCGGATGAACCGGATAAAGTACCCCCTTCTCAATGGCAGACCATTGGTTAGGTGCATTTAAGGAAGTCCAAGAGATGATGGCCCTTAAGTGCATTGCATGATAATATTTAGTGATGTCCGGGGCTCCCAAGCCTCCTCTGGACCTAATGGAGAACATCACGGAGCTTGCTATGCGGTGGGCACCGCCATTCCATATGAATTTTAAAAAGGATCTTTGAAGTAATTTTAATTGTGAGGTGGGTACAGCTACTGGGAGAGTTTCGAAGTAATAAAGTAGCTTGGGTAAGATAGACATTTTTAACACATTAATTCTGCCCAATAGAGATAAGGGATATTTGGTCCAGGACGACAGGGACTTATTTATATCCAATATCAGAGGAGGGAAGTTAGTGCTATAAAGGGAGGAGTAGTGAGGGGTAAGTAAAATACCCAAGTATTTAAGAGAGGTACTACACCATTTATAAGGGTATGATTCTTTGAGTTGGGATAGAAATAGCATTGGAATGTGTATAGGAAGGGCTTCAGTTTTAGAATTATTGACTTTATACCCGGAAATAGCACTAAAAAAGAGGTCAACAATTTATGTAATGAGGGAAGGGATATCAGTGGGTTGGTGATAGTTAACAGAATGTCGTCTGCAAATAACGATAATTTATACTCCCCCTGTCTCATCACCACCCCACTAATATCTGGATTTACACGGATAGACTCGGCTAGGGGTTCTAGGCATAGAATGAAAAGCAGCGGTGATAGGGGGCAACCCTGACGAGTTCCATTTGTCATGGGGAAGCTAGGAGACAGGAAGGATGACATTTGCACCTGTGCTGAAACATTTGAGTATAAGGCCTCCAAAGCTTTTAAAAAAGGACCATCGAAACCATATATTTTTAAGGTGGCAAACATGTAGGGCCAACTTAGCCTGTCAAAAGCTTTCTGCGCATCTAGGCTCAAGATCAATGCCGAATGTGAGGTTCTATCTAAAAGGTCTATTAGGTCTATCGTACGTCAGGTGTTATCTCCTGCGTGTCTACCAAGAACAAAACCCACTTGATCCCTGTGTATCAGTTTAGGAATAAATGCGGAGAGTCGGGTAGCGAGTATTTTAGTAAATATCTTGTAATCCGAATTTAGGAGGGCTATGGGTCTATAGTTATCTGGGACAGAGGGATCCTTTCCAGGTTTAGGGATAACCGAAATAAACTAGTGGGAAAACTGAGAATGTGGGGGAGTTCCCTTAAGAAGGGAATCATATAAGGCTAACATATGAGGAGATAGAATGTCAAAAAAAGATTTGTAGTAGGAGTAGGGCAATCCATCTGGGCCAGGGGATTTGTGTAATGGTAGTTTTTTAATTATAGCTAGAAGTTCTTCAGCTGACACTGTTGCATTTAAACTCTCTAGGTCCGTTTTAGATAGTTTTGGTAGTTTTATATTGGAAAAAAAAGACTCGAATTTTACCTGCGTAAAATCAAAATGGTTCTCCGGAGTCAGACAATTATACAGTTTGTTGTAGAAGTTACCAAAAATTTTGGACATCTCACGAGGGCAATGTGTTCTAGATCCATCTGTCTGCAAAAGGAAATCAGGCAGGGAGTTGAACGGACGAGGGCATAGCTTGTTAACTAACATCTTGTGGGGCTTATTTGAGAATTCGTAGAATTTCTGCTTCGTCCACAGCATGGACCTAGCTGTTTTGTCAAGTTTTGTTGATTTAATTTGTTCTCTAAGGTGAATGACTTTACGTAGTTTCTGCACTGTGGGACCACCCAAAAGACTCCGTTCAGCAATTACTAGAGCGGACATTAAGGACTGCAATAAACTGTTTCTATCTCTCTTCAGTCGAGAGCCCTCAGCTATACACGCACCTCGGAAAACAGCCTTATGCGCCTCCCACAGTGTGGAAACCTGAGATACCGATCCAGAGTTGAGTATAAAATAATCCTTCACGCTATTTGCTAGGATAGATCGGGATACTTCAGACTGCAGAAGGTGGTCATTAAAACGCCAGTGACAGGATTTAGTATAAGTCTGGGATAACATAAGATCTAATGTAATGGGCGCGTGCTCCGACTATGTAATAGGGGAAATTTCTGACTCAACTACATAGGTAATAAGTGGAGCCGAGATAAAAAAATGATCAAGACGGGAGTACATTTTATGAGCTGGTGAGTAAAACGTAAATTGTTTGACAGAGGGATGTTTTATCCTCCATGAGTCGAATAATCTGTATGATCTAATACATTTACGGAATGCATTGGCTTGAGACAATACTCTTTTAGGTGGGGTAGTACTAAAAAGCGTTTGTCTGTCCCTATTGGGTGACATGACCAGATTGAAGTCCCCACCAACTACCATAAATGGTTGTGAGCGATATTGGGGAGTATCAAAGAGTTTGTTGAGGAACTCAATCTGGCCCGTGTTTGGGGCGTACAAATTAACCAGTGTAAAAGAGGTTAACATGTATTCACATTCTAGAATAAGAAATCTCCCATGAGGATCTACATGTGACCTCCGAACCTTGACAGGACATGCTTTCCTGATCAAGATTGCCACTCCTGCCTTGCCCGTAGAATCAGAGACAAGATAGGAGATGGGAAAAAACCTGGAGGCAAATTTTAATGATCCTCCTGTCCGAAAGTGGGTCTCCTGGATCATCACTACGTCTGCACCTGAGGCCCTGAAATCTTTCAGGGCCATCCAGCGTTTACTAATGGAGCCCAGGCCTTTTACATTATAGGACATCATTTTTAGAGCCATGGCTGTGATCTATCTAGGAAGGCTAGTGTAAAAGCATCTAGTACTATAAGCCTGGAAGTAACATGAGAATAGGAGTATACAAATTGTAGTTCAGAAATAATTATAATAAACGTTTTCCCAACTCCAATTATTGAAAAACACACCCCAAATTCTCTCTCTCTCTTAGAGTAAAATGATAATGACCGTGGGGTCTCAAACTATGGAACACATCATTAGATATGCATAGGAACTGTAAAAGAAAAGAAAAACAAAAAAGGAAAATCAAAATTAAAAATGGAAAAAATTGTTCAAAATTCTGTGGGCCTGAGAAAAAACAGTTTCTCAGGGAGCCCTGGGCATAGACCAGGGCCTGGTGGGGACGTGGGCAGACCTCCATCTGGTGATTCTGCTTGAGGAGATGGGAGAGGGACCCCTGCTCACCTTATGCATTTGGTAGCGGAAAAGACAAAAATAGGACAAAAAGATTTTGACGAAAAACCTGTAAGTCCTTAGGAAAAAGCAAGGTTAACAAATAGAACAGGTATGTTTGCCACTTAAAATTTCCAAACCTTTAGTGAATGTATCTCAAGGGATGAGAAATATTCTACCCCGAAAAAAGGAGCGAGGCAGATACAAAAACTGAAAGAACCAAAACAGCAACATCGTTTAGTCTAAAAAAAAAAAAATTCATCCAAAACTCTGAGAGGAAATGGAAATGCTAAAGGCAGGCAAAAATAGAACCAAGAAAAGAGCGTTCAGAGGTGGTTCAAGGAGGTTGCTTAGAAGGTCTCAGGTGTTGAGGAGTAGAAAGGGGCTTCTTTGATTTGCCCCGAACAGGAGTCCAGATGCGAATAGGTGTAGTTGGAGGCAAACGGGCCTGTGTGTTAGGAGGGATAGTATCATCTTCCGGTAAAGGGGGAGACCCAGATTTTTCAGGAAGGCCTCAGCTTCTTGTAAATCACGTAAAGAATATTGGGCTCCATCTTTGGATACAGCTAGACGGAAAGGGAATCCCCAGTAATATGGTAAATTGTGTTGTTGTAAGTGTGAGGTGAGGGGGCGTAAGTTCCTCCGTTTAGCGAGAGTGATGGGCGAAAGATCGCTAAAGATCTGCAGCTTGGCGCCCTTGTACGTAATTTGGGATTTATTGCGGGTTGCCAGGGTTAGTGCCTCTTTACTTTCAAAGTAGTGAAACCGTACCACAACATCCCTAGGTCTAGCTCCAGCCGGAGGTTTGGGGCCCAGGGATCTATGGGCCCTGTCCAATCGCCAATCTATGTCCACAACTGAGGGGGCCAGATTATTAAAAAGGCTCAGAAGATAAGGTCGGAGTTCAGAGTCGCACACTGTTTCCGGAATCCCTCTGAATCGTAGGTTTTGTCGTCTTTCTCTGTTCTCCAAGTCTTCTTGCTGTAATTGGAGTTGAGATACGGAAAGGCGTAAGTTATGATTTTCCTCCTCGATTGCTTGTACATAATTTATCATTTCGTCGAATTTGTTCTCCAGAGTGTCTGTGTCATCTCCAATTTGGGTGATTTCCCCTCTCAATTCAGCAGCTAGCTTGCTCACCTCAGCCGAAACATTGGACGTAATCTGTTGAAGTAAAAGCTGCAGCTTGGAGTCCAGAATGTCAGGGGTGAGAATCATATTCGAGGGTGAAGGAGTGGTTGCAGGGTTTTGCGAGCTAGTCAGAGAGGAGCTTGCGGCATCATCCGAATCCAGGGAGGGATCCAGTAAGGCGAAAGGATTTGCAGAGGAATTAGAGGAGGCTAGCTGTGGTCTGGTAACATAACACTCCATTGTTGGTTCTTCTCGTGGCACAAACAGTGGTTTGTAGTTTCGTTGCTGTTGGCCAATTTTGCCCATGAGATACGCAGAGGTTTTAGTGATCAAACATGCAGGTTTACCTCCAGTGCTATATATTGCTAAAACTGCTGTATGGAGGTCTTGGTGAGCAGACAGGGGCCCAGGGTTTATTTAGGCAGCATCTCTCTCAGTGTAATGTTGTGCTCCATTTAGATCCTCAGATCCCCCTGATTACATCTCTACCTCCCTCTCCTGACAGTCTGGGGTGAGAGAAGCAAATCCTGCAGTCCCCAGCACCTTGCGAATAACCATGCAGCTGAAGGGACAGAGGGGATTACTTCTGGGTGTATATGGGAGTCCCAAGATGGCTGCCGGCCTCCAGGAGCAGGCCAAAGCCTCGGTCTGTCCTAGGAGAAGGCCGCCGAAAGAATAAACACGGCCGCTCGCAATCACTGGGGCAGCCACGGGGGTAGAGAAAGGGAGGAACGGGTGATCTGATGCTCCCCAGGGACCCGTCAGCGGGCGATCCTACTCACTGTGACCCGGAGGAGTGCCTGTAATTGCGTCAGGCCACAAGGCCGCAGGGCACCGAGGCCGGGTGCCGGATGGTTCCCCGCGGCCTCCCAGGTTCCGCAGGCCAGTCGGTGCAGTCTCCAGGGTCAGAGCAGGCCCCGTCCAATCGCTCTCCGATCCGCGAGCCCATGGGTCCAGATAGGAAGCGCCGCCGGCCCACCTGTAGGCCCCAAGATGGCGGTGGAGGGTCCTGGTGGCAGGGAGAAATCTTAGCCGCGAGCAGGATCAGACCAGCCAGAGGCTTAAATAACAGTCCAGGGCAGTTCAGCAGGGGTCTGGGACCAATATTGTATGACTTGTGGCTGCGGGAGCACAGTATAAGGCAACGGATGGTCTTAGATTAGTGTGGGCTAAGAGGAGCTCAGCTCACATGCGTCCTTCCAGCAGCAGGTCCGGGCACGCCCCCCCCAAACAAAGCTTTAACTCCCAAAGAAATGGCTGCTAGGATCCACGCTGCACATTTCCAAAAATGTTTGCCTAAACACTCTGGTTCCTCACCAATCGATCGACAATCACTCCTTAGTAGGGATGAGCTTCGAGTTCGAGTCGAACTCATGTTCGACTCGAACATTGGCTGTTCGCAAGTTCGCCGAACAGCGAACAATTTGGGGTGTTCGCGGCAAATTCGAATGCCGCGGAACACCCTTTAAAAGTCTATGGGAGAAATCAAAAGTGCTAATTTTAAAGGCTTATATGCAAGTTATTGTCATAAAAAGTGTTTGGGGACCCAGGTCCTGCCCCAGGGGACATGGATTAATGCAAAAAAAAGTTTTAAAAACGGACATTTTTTCAGGAGCAGTGATTTTAATAATGCTTAAAGTCAAACAATAAAAGTGTAATATCCCTTTAAATTTCGTAGCTGGGGGGTGTCTATAGTATGCCTGTAAAGGGGCGCATGTTTCCCGTGTTTAGAACAGTCTGACAGCAAAATGACATTTCGAAGGTAAAAACCCATTTAAAACTACTCGCGGCTATTAAATTGCCGACAATACACATAGAAGTTCATTGATAAAAACGGCATGGGAATTCCCCACAGGGGAACCCCGAACCAAAATAAAAAAAAAGATGACGTGGGAGTCCCCTTAAATTCCATACCAGGCCCTTCAGGTCTGGTATGGATATTAAGGGGAACCCCGTCCAAAATTAAAAAAAAAAATAACGTGGGGTTCCCCCGGATTTTAAGGGGAACCCCGCGCCAAAAAAAAAAAAAAAAACGGCGTGGGGTCCCCCCAAAAATCCATACCAGACCCTTATCCGAGCACGCAACCTGGCAGGCCGCAGGAAAAGAGGGGGGACGAGAGTGCGGCCCCCCCCTCCTGAACCGTACCAGGCCACATGCCCTCAACATTGGGAGGGTGCTTTGGGGTAGCCCCCCAAAACACCATGTCCCCAGGGTCTGCGGGCGGGGGGCTTATGGGAATCTGGAAGCCCCCTTTAACAAGGGGACCCCCAGATCCCGCCCCCCCGTGTGAAATGGTAAGGTGGTACTTACCCCTACCATTTCACTAAAAAACTGTCAAAAATGTTAAAAATGACAAGAGACCGTTTTTGACAATTCCTTTATTTAAATGCTTCTTCTTTCTTCTATCTTCCTTCATCTTCTGGTTCTTCTGGTTCTTCCTCCGGCGTTCTCATCCAGCATCTCCTCCGCGGCGTCTTCTATCTTCTTCTCCTCGGGCCGCTCCGCACCCATGGCATGGGGGGGAGGCTCCCGCTCTTCTCTTCATCTTCTTCTTCATCTTCTTCTCTTCTTCCTTCTTCTCTTCTTCTCTTCTTCATTTTCTTCTCCGGGCCACTCAGCATCCATGCTGGCATGGGGGGAGGCTCCCGCTCTTCTCTTCATCTTCTTCTTCATCTTCTTCTCTTCTTCTCTTCTTCATTTTCTTCTCCGGGCCGCTCAGCATCCATGCTGGCATGGAGGGAGGCTCCCGCTGTGTGACGGCGTCTCCTCGTCTGACGGTTCTTAAATAACGGGGGGCGGGGCCACCCGGTGACCCCGCCCCCCTCTGACGCACGGGACATGGCGGGACTTCCCTGTGGCATTCCCCGTGACGTCACAGGGAAGTCCCGTCAAGTCACCGTGTGTCAGAGGGGGGTGGGGTCACCGGGTGGCCCCGCCCCCCATTATTTAAGAACCGTCAGACGAGGAGACACCGTCACACAGCGGAAGCCTCCCTCCATGCCAGCATGGGTGCGGAGTGGCCCGGAGAAGAAAATGAAGAAGAGAAGAAGAGAAGAGCGGGAGCCTCCCCCCATGCCATGGGTGCGGAGCGGCCCGAGGAGAAGAAGATAGAAGACGCCGCGGAGGAGATGCTGGACAAGAACGCCGGAGGAAGAACCAGAAGAGCCAGAAGAACCAGAAGAAGAAGATGAAGGAAGATAGAAGAAAGAAGAAGCATTTAAATAAAGGAATTGTCAAAAACTGTCTCTTGTAATTTTTAACATTTTTGACAGTTTTTTAGTGAAATGGTAGGGGTAAGTACCCCCTTACCATTTCACACAGGGGGGGGCCGGGATCTGGGGGTCCCCTTGTTAAAGGGGGCTTCCAGATTCCGATAAGCCCCCCGTCCGCAGACCCCCACAACCACCGGCCAGGGTTGTGGGGATGAGGCCCTTGTCCTCATCAACATGGGGACAAGGTGTTTTGGGGGGCTACCCCAAAGCACCCTCCCAATGTTGAGAGCATGTGGCCTGGTACGGTTCAGGAGGGGGGGCTGCACTCTCGCCCCCCCCTCTTTTCCTGCGGCCTGCCAGGTTGCGTGCTCGGATAAGGGTCTGGTATGGATTTTTGGGGGGACCCCACGCCGTTTTTTTTTTTTTTTTTGGCGCGGGGTTCCCCTTAAAGTCCATACCAGACCTGAAGGGTCTGGTATGGAATTTAGGTGGAAACCCACGTCATCTTTTTTTTTAATTTTGGCCGGGGTTCCCCTTAATATCCATACCAGACCTGAAGGGCCTGGTATGGAATTTAGGGGGACTCCCACGTCATTTTTTTTTTTATTTTGGTTCGGGGTTCCCCTGTGGGGAATTCCCATGCCATTTTTATCAATGAACTTCTATTTGTATTGTCGGCAATGCAATAGCCGCGAGTAGTTTTAAATGGGTTTTTTCCTTCGAAATGTCATTTTGCTGTCAGACTGTTCTAAACACGGGAAACATGCGCCCCTTTACAGGCATACTATAGACACCCCCCAGCTATGAAATTTAAAGGGATATTACACTTTTATTGTTTGACTTTAAGCATTATTAAAATCACTGCTCCTGAAAAAACGGCCGTTTTTAAAACTTTTTTTTGCATTGATCCATGTCCCCTGGGGGAGGACCCAGGTCCCCAAACACTTTTTATGACAATAACTTGCCTATAAGCCTTTAAAATTAGCACTTTTGATTATTCATGTTCGTGTCCCATAGACTTTAACGGTGTTCGCGTGTTCGAATGAACTTTTTTCCTGTTCGCATGTTCTGGTGCGAACCGAACAGGGGGGTGTTCGGCTCATCCCTACTCCTTAGATGTGGAATTTGCCGTTAGACATGTACAAACATATATTAAATACCTTCCTACTGAGACCTCCACACACACAGACCAAAATTAAGTCTATAAACTCTACATTTAGTAACACAGTGTAAAATTGAACATCTGCACAAATGGCTCCCCCTAGGTTATAATTCAGATATCAACTAATGAGTAGAGCAGCAATGCTTAGTAAAAGAAAAAGATGGTGAAAGTTCTTTAACTCCAGATATCTTCAGCTAGCCTGCTGCTTAAACTGCAGTATGATGTTGTAATTTGAAATCCACAGAGACAAAGGGAAAGAAATGACTGTAGAACAAAAGATGTACTGATGATGGCTTAACTGAAGAAATATCATCACTTGTAGATTCCTCTTTACATGTGAGTGCAATACAGTACTGACCTTACAGCGCAGGGGAAAGACAAAGCCCCAATGTTCAGCTGTATGATGCCTGTGAAGAAGTAGATTCACCTCCGTGGAACTACATGTCTAACCAGCAGTCTGTAGAAAGAACTCACTCAGCAATACTGTAATCTTTACTGGAATGGGCAGGTGCCCTCTCACCACAATAGACCCCAATGGCTGTGAGGCTCTGTCCGGAATCCTCTCCCGGTGCCTCCGTCTGGTGAAGATGTGCTGCAACTCCTGATGGACTGAAGTGCAGGTGGCTTCCAGTTGCTCTGAAGCGCAGGCTGGTCCGCTTGCTAAAATAGCAGGGCTGTCCTCCAAGATCCCTCAGAGGCAGGCGATCCAACTCTCCACTGTATAAGCTGCAGTCTCTCACTCCTGGTCACACACAGACCTCCTGCTCGCAGGTATTGAATGGTGTCCCGAGAGGCTGAAAGCAGGCCGTGCCTGTCCTTTTATTACTCCTCCCAGCAGGCAGTTCTGCGCGCTTTGCATTGTCTGTCCTATAGTTCAGAGCTGAGCCAGCTAACAGAGTCACTTCCTCCTCCAAACTACATCTCCCACAATACTTTGCTGCAATCCTTCTCTAGGAGTAAAGAAACTCCTAACAGAGTCCAGCAGCCACTAGAGGGATCCAAACTCATTTGCAAACAACAACAAACTTTTCAACTATAATGTCTATAGTAGCAAACCCTTGGCTGCACACACATATCAATATTCACGTTAGTGTTGGAGTGTACTTACCTAATGGTTGCAGCTGTTCATTTCCTCTTTTTGTTTCATTTGTTTTATTGTCAGCACATTATTTGAGTTATACACATAACAGTGCACAAGTATACCATTATACATTCAATTTGTGCCCCTGGACTTTCTCTACTCATCTGGATTCAGGAACCTGTCCCTGATGCTAAGCACTGTGCCTAAAAGGCAGGTGACCTGTCCCTACCCTATCAATACGTTAAATGTGTGCCAAACCCAGGATCCAGGGTCTTAAATAGACTATCCACTCCATGACCCAAGATGGATACCAAAGTCTCATGGAATGGCAGCATCCAGTTGGATGCTGCCTCTCTGTGACCAAGGAGATCATAGAGGAACGAAGGTCCTCTCAACCCCCTCCTCAACCTGCATCACGGCTACAGACAAGCGCCACCTGCAATTGAGAAAATAGACTGCACCTGCCTATGCCCCCCCCCCTTGACAGATGCTGTCCTTGGCATTCTAACAAAGAAAAGTACACAGGAAAACAGAAAACTGCAACAAACATGGTTAAGAATATAGCAACAAAATGTCAAACAACATAATCAGAGTACTTTGCAGGAAGCTGGCTGCGGTTTGACCGCTTAGGGAGCTGAGCTTTAGTGTCCTCTGTGAAATCCCCATTTACATGGTCATCTTCTTCTGGTAGTACCAGAGCCTCGTTAGATGACAATAGTTAGGACCAGTCATACTCCATTAACCCTGGCTCAAGGCTGGCTCTTCAAAAGACCAAAACGATCAGCTGGGTCTGCAGAAGTCTCTGGACTATCCACAGACACTGTTTTGGGGCTTTCTTCTGCTGAGTCTGATGGGGCAAGAGGCTCTAGTACGAGACGAGTCATGTACCATTTGTCAGGAACCTCTTCTACTGGTGGGACACCCATGGAGTCAGAGAACGTGCTGTCTTCGGCAGGTTTGGAAGAGCAATCACCACTTAATGCACAAGGTCTCAACCGGTTGCGGCATAGCCGTCACTTATTGGTGTTGTATCCTCCGATATCGCATCATAAACTGGAGTCAGTAAAAACCAGCCAACATTCAGCCTGTGTGTATGGCACTGGTTTTGAGAGAAAACAGCAGCTGACTGGCTCCTGATCAGCGCTTTTATCCCATGGCGGACAGTGCTGATCGGAGTGTTCTGGCGGGGGGCAGTCCCCCTGTGGTAACATAACAGCTCAGTGGGAAAAATTGCTGTACTAACTTTGGATCATTAGCACAGCGGCTCCAACTGGAGCTGTCAGTTTTTATTCATTCAACTCACTGGGTTGAACAAAAAAAAAACTAGTAGTGTGCACCAGGCATAACACAGACTGGAGCCTGAAATCTCCTAGACATCCCTCCATTGAGTGCTGGAACATACTGGGGCATTACCAGGGGTATACCTAGAGCATTTGGCATCCGGGGCTGGTCCTTTAGCTGGCACCCCCCTTCACTGATTATGCCTGTACACACTTAGCCCCCTCACACCTGTACACACTCAGCCCCCCTGACACCTGTACAAACTCAGCCCCCTTCATACCTGTACACACTCAGCCCCTTTGTCATACCTGTACGCACTCAGCCCCCTCATACCTGTACGCACTCAGCCCCCTCATACCTGTACGCACTCAGCCCTTCGTCACACCTCTATGCACTCAGCCCCCCTCACACCTCTAAGCACTCAGCCCCTTCGTCATACCTTTACGCACTCAGCCCCCTCATACCTGTACTGATACAGCCCCCCTCACACCTGTACACACTCAGCCCCCCTTCATACCTGTACACACTCAGCCCCTTCATCACACCTCTACGCACTCATCCGCCTCATACCTGTACGCGTTCAGCCCCCCTCACACCTGTACACACTCAGCCCACCCCCACACCAGTTGACATTCAGCCCCCCCTTACACCAGTTGACATTCAGCCCCCCTCACAGATGTAGTCACTCAACTACCCTCCCCCTTCACACCTGTACACACTCAGCTGCCCCCCTTCCTCCTGTACACACTCAGTTGCCCCCTCACACCTGTACATACTCAGCCCCCCCTCACACCTGTACACACTCAGCTGCTCCCTCACACCTGTAAGCACTCAGCTGCCCCCCTCACACCTATAGACACTCAGCTGCTCCCCCTCACACCAGTAGACACTCAGCCCCCCCTTACACCAGTTGACATTCAGGCCCCTCACAGATGTAGTCACTCAACTACCCTCCCCCTTCACACCTGTACACACTCAGCTGCCCCCCCTCCTTCTGTAAACACTCAGCTGCTCCCCCTCACACCTGTAGACACTCAGCTGTTCCCCCTCACACTGTACATAGTCAGCTGCCCCCTCACACCTGTACACACTCAGCTGTCCCCCCTCACACCTGTACACACTCAGCTGTCCCCCCTCACACCTGTACTCACTCAGCCCCTTTCATACCTTGTTAGGTGCAGTTCACAACTGAATTGCCTCTAGTTTATATTGCTTTGCCAAATTAGCTCTCAAAGAAGTAAGACACAGAATATAGGTTTCTGTATATCAGATCCGAGCCTTAAAGGTCCCGTACTGTCAACTGAACCTGTCGGCTCTTTATTGGGGCTTTTTATAGGCTTGGTTACACAAGCATCAGTTTGAGCAAATTTCCATATAAGGTAACAAGCAGTATAATTTCAACATACATCACGCTGGTCTTACACATCTGGAAAGACTTAGGCCTCTTTCACACGGGGCAGATCAGTCATGATCCGCCCCGTGAACACACGCTGGCTCAGCGGGGATCGCTCCGCCGATCCCCGCTGAGCAGGAAGATGACAGGTGCATCGCTGCACGCTGTGCAGCGACGGACCTGTCAGAGCGCCGCTCTCCCCTATGGGGGGATCGGATGATGACGGTCCGTAGTGTCCGTCGTCATCCGATCCGATCCGAAAACGGAGGGAAAAGTAGGTTTTTCCTCCGTTACACTTTTCGGATCGGAGCGGGGTCGGATGTCAGCGGACGTGTCACCGCTGACATCCGACGCTCCATAGGGATGACTGTATGTCCGTTTTTCATCCGAAAACGGATGGATGAAAAACGGACATACGGATCATCCGTGTGAAAGAGGCCTTAAGCTAGTCTTACAACATATACTGACACGCACACATTTATGCAGAGAAATGAAAAACTATTTTAAGTAGAACTCTAACCTAGTATTTCCAACCTTATCAATTTCCCCCTTTGACATCATCCCCTCCACGATTCTGGGTCCTTGCAAACAAGTGAACAGCCGATACTTCAAAGAGTACTATCCCTGACCACAGGTTGTCAGAGGAGGATAAGTCTCCTCTATTTACACTCATCCCTCAAATCCATACCTGCATCTTATAAGCAAAGAGAATAGAAAAGGGGTGATGTCAAGTTACCCTTTTTGTCATTAGAGTTCCTAATACCTTTCTCTTTCCATTTTGTCTGTTCGTGCCTTAATCTTCCTATATAAGCAACAGTTTATCACGGTAAGCAGTATAAAAGCTAAAATTAGAATAAGTATCGGATTGAGCATCCAATTAAAAATTGCCGTAGCAGTGGGTGATCATCCAGCAAATACATCATACCAATGATGTGTTGTTTCATCTCTTATTTGTGAGGATAAATGTATTAATTTCCCTTTATCTATAACCGCAGATATTAGATTATTTTGAAGGGTATGTTCTTGTGTCTCTATGTGTTTTCTAAGTATTTCGGACTCATTTAAGATTTGCCGTAAGGGCTCTAATGATATTATAAAAGGAGTAGTATCAGTAAGATTATCTACCGTCCATTCTAGATTAAATACTCTATGTGCATCTGGTTCAAAAAGGAAAGTGTCATTTTGCCATTTAAGCATTTTAACATTCTTTACGCATCCTGAAAAAGGGGCCGTTTTATTTAAACTTTCCATAGTTTCCTAATCATTTGTAACTAAACAAATATGTTGTGGTCCTATCTCCATAAATCTGTTTCCTACACCTACTGGTAATCTCTGAAACCTACATATGTTAGATTGATGTTTCAATAAGCAAAGTTCATAGACTGGAGAACTTCTTCCACAGACTATTCCCTTATTAGTTTTAACACATAAACTTAGATCATAAGTCATGTTTTGTGTATCTACATAGTGTCCATAAATCTCAGGGTACCAAAATTCAGGTAGATCCTTTCCTATCAGGAGTGGCATCACTATTAACTTACACATTACCTGGACCTCCTCCACTTTGTATACATCAAACCTTCCAGCACACCATCTTTCCTCACATTCAACTTCTTTTCCTGGTACTTCAAACCATGTACTTTCTAAATTTAAACCCTTAAAATAGTTCATCCAAGTGCGATTTGAATGTGATAAGATAGTGTAGAAAAAGCACATTGAGTAATGTTTATAAACTCCTGATTTGCTTTCCACAACTCCAGACTGGCTAGTGCTGTGTGATTAACCATAATATTGAGATATTTAGTTAATTGTACCTGGCTAATTTGTGTTTCGAATGTTGTAGGTAACCATTTACTTGTGATTATTAAACTATCAGCTATGTGACTTCCTGCACGGTTCCACTTATTTTGTATCATTTCCATCTGTATCCCATTCATTATTCCCATTCCAGTTCCTGCAGCTCCCAGAACTGTATCATACCATTCTCGGCGATACCTACATTCTGGTAGCTGGGGAAAAGTTACATTAAATTTGATTTTTGTTTTCCGTTATGATACCGAAACATTTATGCAAGATCTAGGAATAGGAGTTAATACAGAGGATTCGAAGATGGTGGGTAGAGTGTCTTCTATCTTTATATTGAAACCATAATGTTGCCATTGTATATATATCCTCCTGTTGTGTTTTCCCATTTTCTTACTGGTACAAAATACCATTCGTAGTAAGGATATTGTGTTATACTCTTATCCTGATTTACCCATCTAAGATCAGTACTATTTTCATGAACTGTTACATTGATACCCGGAGTCCATGTATAAACAAACATTTGAAAACATTCAAGCACTATTATCATAGTTAGAAGAATCTTCATTCTGTTTCTCTCGGTTCAAGACTCTTTTTGCAGTGTGATGCGTGGATCCAGGCTGCTTTTCCTACCAATTTCACTGAAGTGGCTGTGGTCAAAAGCACTTGATAAGGACCTTCAAATCTAGGTTCCAATGTCTTTCTGGTGTGTTTCTTAACATATACATAATCTCCTGGTAGCAGTGTATGTGTACCTGCTATTGAGTTAGGGTCTGGAAGAGAAGAAGTCTAATTCTAGACTCACCACTACAGAGGCTGGTGTTTTAAAACCAGGAGAACCGTAACTGACAGAACGGATAGGCACAAATCAGGGGAGCACAGAATATAAGAAAAATAAAGCTTTTTCTTACCTGCGCAGGTTTTCAATCTGTGGTTCCCGGAATGCCTATCCTTTTGTTCCGTCAGTCATTTTCATCCACCTCTTGTAGTATCATCGGTGTGTCCCTGCTTCCGGGCGCCAGAAATGTTAGGTGCAGTTCACAACTGAATTGCCTCTAGTTTATATTGCTTTGCCAAATTAGCTCTCAAAGAAGTAAGACACAGAATATAGGTTTCTGTATATCAGATCCGAGCCTTAAAGGTCCCGTACTGTCAACTGAACCTGTCGGCTCTTTATTGGGGCTTTTTATAGGCTTGGTTACACAAGCATCAGTTTGAGCAAATTTCCATATAAGGTAACAAGCAGTATAATTTTAACATACATCACGCTGGTCTTATACATCTGGAAAGACTTAAGCTAGTCTTACAACATATACTGACACGCACACATTTATGCAGAGAAATGAAAAACTATTTTAAGTAGAACTCTTACCTATTATTTCCAACCTTATCAACCTGTACACACTCAGCCCCTTCATCACACCTCTACACACTCAGCCCCCTCATACCTGTACACACTCAGACCCCCTCATACCTGTACGCACTCAGCCCACCCATACACCTGTAGACACTCAACTACCCTCTCCCTTCAAACCTGTAAACACTCAACTGCCCCCCTTCCTTCTGTACACACTGAGCTGCCCCCCTCACACCTGTACATACTCAGCTCCCCCCTCACACCTGTACACACTCAGCTGCTACCTCACACCTGTACACACTCAGCTGCTACCTCACACCTGTACACACTCAGCTGCCCCCTCACACCTGTAGAAACTCAGCTGCCCCCCTCACACCTGTAGACACTCAGCTTCTCCCCCTCACACCTGTAGACACTCAGCTGCCCCCTCACAACTGTACACACTCAGCTGTCCCCCCTCACACCTGTACACACTCAGCCCCCTTCATACCTGTACACACTCAGCCCCCATCATACCTGTACGCACTTAGTCCACCCACATACCTGTAGACACCCAGCCCACTCTCAAACCAGTAGACATTCAGCCCCCCCCCTTACACCAGTTGACATTCAGCCCCCCCCTTACACCAGTTGACATTCAGCCCCCCCTCACAGATGTAGACACTCAACTACCCTCCCCCTTCACACCTGTACACACTCAGCTGCCCCCCTTCCATCTGTACACACTCAGCTGCCCCCCTTCCATCTGTACACACTCAGCTGCCCCCCTTCCATCTGTACACACTCAGCTGCCCCCCTCACACCTGTACATACTCGGCTCCCCCCCTCACACCTGTACATACTCAGCTCCCCCCTCACATCTCTACACACTCAGCTGCCCCCTCACAACTATAGACACTCCGGTGCTCCCCCTCACACCTGTATACACTCAGCTGTCCCCCTCCCACCTGTACATACTCAGCTGCCCCCTCACACCTGTATACACTCAGCTGTCCCCCCTCACACCTGTACATATTCAGCTCCCCCCCTCACACCTGTACACACTCAGCTGCCCCCTCACAGATGTACACTCAGCTGCCTGCCCCCTCACAGCTGTACACACTCAGCTGCCCCCCCCACACCTGTAGACACTCAGCTCCCCTATCGCACCTGTACACACTCAGCCCCCTCACACCTGTACACACTCAGCCCCCTTCACATCTGTACACGCTTAGCTGCCCCCTCACACTTGTACACACTCAGCTGCCCCTCTCACACCTGTTCACACTCAGCTGCCCCCCCCCATCTGTGTGTATGTCAGGCCCCTGCACACACACATAAGTAAACACATGCACAGCTCTGCCCCCCTACACAAACAGCCTCCTCCCTTCACTTGGATTCACAGCCCCCACTTGTAAGGAATGTCTTCCTTGTTCCAGGTCTTGTTTCTACATGTACACTCTCAACAGCCCTCCTCACACCTGTACACACTCAACTGCCCCCCTGTAGACACTCAGCTGTCCCCCCTCTTCTGTACACACTCAGCTGCCCCCACACATCTGTACACACTCAGCTGTCCCCACACATCTGTACACACTCAGCTGTCCCCACACATCTGTACACACTCAGCTGCCCTCCTCAAACCTGTACACACTCAGATGCTCCCTCCCACCCGTACACACTCAGCTGCCTGCCCCCTCACACTTGTACATACTCAGCTGCCCTTCTCACACCTGCACACACTCAGCTTCCCTCCATCTGTGTGTATGTCAGGCCCCTGCACACACACATAAGTAAACACACGCACAGCTTTGTCCCTCCTACACAAACAGCCTCCTCCCTTCACTTGGACTCATAGCCCCCACTTGTAAGGAATGTCTTCCTTGTCCCAGGACTTGTTTTTACATGTACACTCTCAACAGTCCTCCTCACACCTGTACATAATCATCCCCCCTCACACCTGTACACACTCAGCTGTCTCCTCACACCTGTACACACACACTCAGCTGCCCCCCTTACACCTGTACATAATCAGCTCCCCCCTCACACCTGTAGACACTCATCTGCCCCCTCACACCTGTAGACACTCAGCTGCCCCCCACACCTGTAGACACTCAGCCCCCCTCACACCTGTACACAACCAGCTGCCCCCCTCACACCTGTACACACTCAGCTTCCCCCACCCATCTGCATATATATCAGGCCCCACACACATCAGTAAACGCACACACAGCTCTGCCCCCCTACACAAACAGCCTCCTCCCTTCACTTGTACTCACAGCCCCCACTGGTAAGGTGGTCTCCAGTGTCCCAGGTCTTGTTTCTACATGTGCACTCTCAGCAGCCCTCCTCACACCTGTACAAACTCAGCTGAAAACCTCACACCTATACACACTCAGCTGCCCCCTCACACCTGTACACACTCAGACCCCTTAACACAAATGGACACTCAGCCCCTCCCTGGATGCACTCAGCTGCCCCCTCACACCTGTACACACTTAGCTGCCCCATCACTCCTGTACACACTCAGCTGCTCCCTCACACCTGTACACACTCAGCTCTCCCCCCTCACACCTGTACACACTCAGCTGCTCTCTCACACCTGTACACACTCCACCTGTACACACTCGGGTGCCCCCCTTTACAAATGTAGACACTCAGCTGCCCCCTCACACCAGTAGACACTCAGCCCCCCCCACAACAGTTGACATTTAGCCCCCCCTTATAGATGTAAACACTCCGCTCCCCTTCCCCCTCACACCTGTAGGCACTCAGCTGCCCCCCTTACACCTATAGACACTCAGCCGTTCCCCCCTCACACCTGTACACACTCAGCTATCCCCCCTCATACCTGTACACACTCAGCTGCCCCCTCACACATGTACACACTCAGCTGCCCCCTTCACACCTGTATACAGTTAGCTGCCCCCTCACACCTGTACACACTCAGCTGCTCCCTCACACCTGTACACACTAAGCTGCCCCCTCACACCTATTGACACTCAGCCGCTCCTCCCTCACACCTGTAGACACTCTGCTGTCCCCCTCACACCTGTACACCCTCAGCTGTCCCCCCTCACACCTGTACACACTCAACTGCCCCCTCACACCTGTGAACACTCAGCTGCCCCCTCACACCTGTGAACACTCAGCTGCTCCCTCACACTTGTGCACACTCAGCTGCCCCCTCACACCTGTACACACTCAGCTGTCCCCCTCACAACTGTACACACTCAACTGCCCACTCACACCTGGACACACTCAGCTGCCCCCTCACACCTGTGAACACTCAGCTGCCCCCTCACACTTGTGCACACTCAGCTGCCCCCTTCACACCTGTACACACTCAGCTGCCCCCTCACACCTGTACACACTCAGCTGCCTCCTCACACCTATACACACTCAGCTGTCCCCCTCACATCTATAGACACTCAGCTGTCCCCCTCACACCTGTACACACTCAGCTGTCCCCCTCACACCTGTACACACTCAGCTGCCCCCTCACACCTGTACACACTTGGCTGTCCCCCATCATAACTGTACACACTCAGCTGCCCCCCAACACCTGTACACACTCAGCCTCCTCACACCAGTACACACTCAGCCCCCCTCACACCTGTACACACTCAGCCCCCTCATACCTGTTCACACTCAGCCCCCTCATACCTGTTCACACTCAGCCCCCTCATACCTGTTCACACTCAGCCCCCCTCATACCTGTACACATTCAGCCCACCCACATACCTGTAGACACTTACACCAGTAGACACTCAGCCCCCCTCACACCAGTAGACACTCAGCCCCCCTTACACCAGTAGACTTTCAGCCTTCCTCACAGATGTAGACACTCAACTACCCTCCCCTTCACACCTGTACACACTCAGCTGCCCCCCTTCCTTCTGTACACACTCAGCTGTCCCTCTCACACCTGTACATACTCAGCTCTGCCCCTCACACCTGTACACACTCAGCTGCTCCCTCACACCTGTACAAACCCAGCTGCCCCCTCACACTTGTAGACACTCAGATGCTCCCCCCTCACACCTATAGACACTCAGGTGCTCCCCTCATATCTATACACACACACTCAGCTGCCTGCCCCCCTCACAGCTGTACACACTCAGCTGCCCCCTCACACCTGTAGACACTCAGCACCCCCTCACACCTGGAAACACTCAGCCCACCCTCACACCTGTAGACACTCAGCTGCCCCCTCACACCTGTACACACTCAGTTGTCCCCCTCACACCTGGACGTACTCAGCTGCCCCTCTCCCCTGTGCACACTCAGCTGCCCCCCTCACACCTGTGCACACTAAGCTGCCCCCTCACACCTGTAAACACTCAGCTGCACCCTCATACAGCTTCCCCCCTCACACCTATAGACACTCAGCTGTCCCCCTCACACCTGTACACACTCAGCTGCCCCCTCACACCTATACACACACTCAGCTGTCCCCCATTACATCTGTACACACTCAGCTGCCCCCTCACACCTGAACACACTCAGCTGCCCCCCTCACACCTGTACATACTCAGCTGCCCCCCTCACACGTGTACACACTCAGTTGCCCCCTCAAACCTGTACACATGCACACACTCAGATGCCACCCTCACACCTGTACACACTCAGCCTCCTCACACCAGTACACGCTCAGCCCCCCTCACACCTGTACACACTCAGCTCCCTTCATACCTGTACACACTCAGCCCCCCCATACCTGGAAACACTCAGCCCACCCTCACACCTGTAGACACTCAGCTGCCCCCTCACACCTGTACACACTCAGTTGTCCCCCCTCACACCAGTACACACTCAGCTGCCACCTCACACCTGGACGTACTCAGCTGCCCCTCACACCTGGACGTACTCAGCTGCCCCTCTCAGCTGTGCACACTCAGCTGCCCCCTCACACCTGTACACACTCAGCTGCCCCCTCACACAGCTTCCCCCCTCACACCTATAGACACTCAGCTGTCCCCCTCACACCTGTACACACTCAGCTGCCCCCTCACACCTATACACACTCAGCTGTCCCCCATTACATCTGTACACACTCAGCTGCCCCCTCAAACCTGTACACATGCACACACTCAGTTGCCACCCTCACACCTGTACACACTCAGCCTCCTCACACCAGTACACGCTCAGCCCCCCTCACAGCTGTACACACTCAGCTCTCTTCATACCTGTACACACTCAGCCCCCCCATACCTGTACGCACTCAGCCCCCTCATACCTGTAGGTACTTAGCCCACTCACACCAGTAGACACTCAGCCCCCCCTCACACCAGTAGACACTCAGCCCCCCCTCACACCAGTAGACACTCAGCCCCCCTTACACCAGTTTACATTCAGCCCCCTCACAGATTTAGACACTCAACTATCCTCCCCCTTCACACCTGTACACACTCAGCTGCCCCCCTTCCTTCTATACACACTCAGCTGCCCCCTCACACCTGGACACACTCAGCTGCCCCCCTCACACCTGTACACACTCAGCTGCCCCCTCACACCTGTACACACTCAGCTGCCCCCTCACACCTGTACACACTAAGCTGCCACCTCACACCTGGACGTACTCAGCTGCCCCTCACACCTGGACGTACTCAGCTGCCCCTCTCACCTGTGCACACTCAGCTGCCCCCCTCACACCTGTGCACACTCAGCTGCCCCCTCACACCTGTGCACACTCAGCTGCCCCCTCACACAGCTTCCCCCCTCACACCTATAGATACTCAGCTGTCCCCCTCACACCTGTACACACTCAGCTGCCCCCTCACACCTATACACACTCAGCTGTCCTCCATTACATCTGTACACACTCAACTGCCCCCTCACACCTGGACACACTCAGCTTCCCCCCTCACACCTGTACACACTCAGCTGCCCCCTCACACCTGTACACACTCAGCTGCCCCCTCACACCTGTACACACTCAGCTGCCCCCTCACACCTGTACACACTCAGCTGCCCCCTCAAACCTGTACACATGCACACACTCAGATGCCACCCTCACACCTGTACACACTCAGCCTCCTCACACCAGTACACGCTCAGCCCCCCTCACACCTGTACACACTCAGCTCCCTTCATACCTGTACACACTCAGCCCCCCCATACCTGGAAACACTCAGCCCACCCTCACACCTGTAGACACTCAGCTGCCCCCTCACACCAGTACACACTCAGCTGCCACCTCACACCTGGACGTACTCAGCTGCCCCTCACACCTGGACGTACTCAGCTGCCCCTCTCACCTGTGCACACTCAGCTGCCCCCTCACACCTGTGCACACTCAGCTGCCCCCTTCACACCTGTGCACACTCAGCTGCCCCCTTCACACCTGTGCACACTCAGCTGCCCCCTCACACCTGTACACACTCAGCTGCCCCCTCAAACCTGTACACATGCACACACTCAGATGCCACCCTCACACCTGTACACACTCAGCCTCCTCACACCAGTACACGCTCAGCCCCCCTCACAGCTGTACACACTCAGCTCTCTTCATACCTGTACACACTCAGCCCCCCTCATACCTGTACGCACTCAGCCCTCCCATACCTGTAGGTACTCAGCCCACTCACACCAGTAGACACTCAGCCCCCCTTACACCAGTTTACATTCAGCCCCCTCACAGATTTAGACACTCAACTATCCTCCCCCTTCACACCTGTACACACTCAGCTGCCCCCCTTCCTTCTGTACACACTCAGCTGCCCCCCTCACACCTGGACACACTCAGCTGCCCCCCTCACACCTGTACACACTCAGCTGCCCCCTCACACCTGTACACACTCAGCTGCCACCTCACACCTGGACGTACTCAGCTGCCCCTCACACCTGGACGTACTCAGCTGCCCCTCACACCTGGACGTACTCAGCTGCCCCTCTCACCTGTGCACACTCAGCTACCCCCCTCAAACCTGTGCACACTCAGCTGCCCCCTCACACCTGTGCACACTCAGCTGCCCCCCTCACACCTGTGCACACTCAGCTGCCCCCCTCACACCTGTGCACACTCAGCTGCCCCCTCACACCTGTACACACTCAGCTGCCCCCTCACACAGCTTCCCCCCTCACACCTATAGATACTCAGCTGTCCCCCTCACACCTGTACACACTCAGCTGCCCCCTCACACCTATACACACTCAGCTGTCCTCCATTACATCTGTACACACTCAACTGCCCCCTCACACCTGGACACACTCAGCTGCCCCCCTCACACCTGTACACACTCAGCTGCCCCCTCACACCTGTACACACTCAGCCTCCTCACACCAGTACACGCTCAGCCCCCCTCACACCTGTACACACTCAGCTCCCTTCATACCTGTACACACTCAGCCCCCCCATACCTGGAAACACTCAGCCCACCCTCACACCTGTAGACACTCAGCTGCCCCCTCACACCAGTACACACTCAGCTGCCACCTCACACCTGGACGTACTCAGCTGCCCCTCACACCTGGACGTACTCAGCTGCCCCTCACACCTGTGCACACTCAGCTGCCCCCTCACACCTGTGCACACTCAGCTGCCCCCTCACACCTGTACACACTCAGCTGCCCCCTCAAACCTGTACACATGCACACACTCAGATGCCACCCTCACACCTGTACACACTCAGCCCCCCTCACAGCTGTACACACTCAGCTCTCTTCATACCTGTACGCACTCAGCCCCCCCATACCTGTACGCACTCAGCCCCCCCATACCTGTACGCACTCAGCCCCCCCATACCTGTACGCACTCAGCCCCCTCATACCTGTAGGTACTCAGCCCACTCACACCAGTAGACACTCAGCCCCCCTTACACCAGTTTACATTCAGCCCCCTCACAGATTTAGACACTCAACTATCCTCCCCCTTCACACCTGTACACACTCAGCTGCCCCCCTTCCTTCTGTACACACTCAGCTGCCCCCCTCACACCTGGACACACTCAGCTGCCCCCCTCACACCTGTACACACTCAGCTGCCCCCTCACACCTGTACAAACTCAGCTGTCCCCTCAAACCTGTACACATGCACACACTCAGATGCCACCCTCACACCTGTACATACTCAGCCTCCTCACACCAGTATACGCTCAGCCCCCCTCACACCTGTACACACTCAGCCCCCCCATACCTGTATGCACTCAGCCCCCTCATACCTGTAGGTATTCAGCCCACTCACACCAGTAGACACTCAGCCCCCCCTCACACCTGTAGACACTCAGCTGCTCCCCCCTCACACCTATAGACTCTCAGCTGCTCCCCTCACACCTATACACACTCAGCTGCCTGTCCCCCTCACAGCTGTACACACTCAGCTCCACTCTCACACCTGGACACACTCAGCTGCCCCCTCACACCAGTACACACTCAGCTGTCTGCCCCCTCACACCTGTACACACTCAGCTCCCCCCTCACACCTGGAAACACTCAGCCCACCCTCACACCTGTAGAAACTCAGCTGCCCCCTCACATCTGTACACACTCAGCTGCCCCCTCACACCTGTACACACTCAGCTGCCCCCTCACACCTGTACACACTCAGCTGCCCCCTCACACCTGGATGCACTCAGCTCCCCCCTCACACCTGTAGAAACTCAGGTGTACGCACTCAGCCCCCTCATACCTGTAGGTACTCAGCCCACCCACACACCTGTAGACACTCACACCAGTAGACACTCAGCCCCCCCTCACACCGGTAGACACTCAGCCCCCCTTACACCAGTTGACATTCAGCCCCCTCACAGATTTAGACACTCAACTACACTCCCCCTTCACACCTGTAGACACTCAACTGCCTCCCTTCCTTCTGTACACACTCAGCTGCCCCCCTCACACCTGTACATACTCAGCTCCCTCCCCCCTCACACCTGTACACACTCAGCTGCTCCCTCACACCTGTACACACACAGCTGCCCCCTCACAACTGTAGACACTCAGCTGCTCCCCCCTCACACCTATAGACTCTCAGCTGCTCTCCTCACACCTATACACACTTAGCTGCCTGCCCCCCTCACAGCTGTACACACTCAGCTGCCCCCTCACACCTGGAAACACTCAGCTCACCATCACACCTGTAGAAACTCAGCTGCTCCCTCACACCTGTACACACTCAGCTGCCCCCTCACATCTGGATGCACTCAGTTTCCCACTCACACCTGGAAACACTCAGCCCACCCTCACACCTGGACACACTCAGCTGGCCCCCTCACACCTATACACACTCAGCTGTCTCCCCTCTCACAGCTGTACACACTCAGCTGCCCCCTCACACCTGTAGACACTCAGCTTCCCCCTCATACCTGGAAACACTCAGCCCACCCTCACACCTGTAGACACTCAGCTGCCCCCCCCCTCACACCTGTACACACTCAGCTGTCCCCCCTCACACCTGTAGACACTCAGCTGTCCCCCTCACACCTGTACACACTCAGCTGCCCCCCCCCACACCTGTACACACTCAGCTGCCCCCCTCAAACCTGTACACACTCAGCTGCCCCCTCACACCTGTACACACTCAGCTGCCCCCTCACACCTGTAGACACTCAGCTGCCCCCTCACACCTGTAGACACTCAGCTGCCCCCTCACACCTATACACTCAGCTGCCCCCTCACACCTGCACACACTCAGCTGCCCCCTCACAACTGGACGCACTCAGCTGCCCCCTCACACCAGTAGACACTCAGCTGCTCCCTCACACCTGTAGACACTCAGCTGCCCCCCTTACACCTATAGACACTCAGCTGTCCCCCTCACACCTGTACACACTCAACTGCTCCCTCACACCTGTAGACACTCAGCTGCCCCCCTTACACCTATAGACACTCAGCTGTCCCCCTCACACTTGTACACACTCAGCTGCCCCCTCACACCTATACACACTCAGTTGTCCCCAATCACACTTGTACACACTCAGCTGCTCCCTCACACCTGGACACACTCAGCTGCCCCCTCACACCTGTACACATGTACACACTCAGCTGCCCCCCTTACACCTATACACACTCAGCCTCCTCACACCAGTACACACTCAGCCCCCCTCATACCTGTACACACTCAGCCCCCCTCACACCTGTACACACTCAGCCCCATTCATACCTGTACGCACTCAGCCCCCTCATACCTGTACGCACTCAACCCCCCTCGTACCTGTACGCTCTCAGCCCTCCCACACACCTGTAGACACTCACATCAGTAGACACTCAGCCCCCCTTACACCAGTTGACATTCAGCTCCCCTCACAGATGTAGACACTCAACTACCCTCCCCCTTCACACCTGTACACACTCAGCTGCCCCCTTCCTTCTGTACACTCTCAGCTGCCCCCCTCACACCTGTACATACACAGCTCCCCCCTCACACCTGTACACACTCAGCTGCTCCCTCACACCTGTACACACCCAGCTGCCCCCTCACACTTGCAGACACTCAGCTGCTCCCCCCTCACACCTATAGACACTCAGCTTCTCCCTCACACCTGTACACACTCCACTGCCCCCTCACACTTGTAGACACTCAGCTGCTCCCCTCACACCTATACACACTCAGCTGCCTGCCCCCCTCACAGCTGTACACAGTCAGCTGCCCCCTCACACCTGTAGACACTCAGTTTCCCCCTCATACCTGAAAACACTCAGCCCACCCTCACACCTGTAGAAACTCAGCTGCCCCCCTCACACCTGTACACACTCAGCCCTACTCACACCTGTACACACTCAGCCCCCCTCACATCTGTACACACTCAGCTACCCACGCATCTGTGTTTATGTCAGGCCCTCTCACACATACAGTGGGGCAAAAAAGTATTTAGTCAGCCACCAATTGTGCAAGTTCTCACACTTAAAAAGATGAGAGAGGCCTGTAATTGTCATCATAGGTATACCTCAACTTTGAGAGACAAAATGTGGAAACAAATCCAGACAATCACAGAGAGATCTGGAGAATGGCTAGGCCACTCCAGGACCTTGAAATGCTTCTTATGAAGCCACTCCTTCGTTGCCCGGGCGGTGTGTTTGGGATCATTGTCATGCTGAAAGACCCAGCCACATTTCATCTTCAATGCCCTTGCTGATGGGAGGAGGTTGCACTCAAAATCTCATGATACATGGCCCCATTCATTCTTTCATGTACACGGATCAGTCATCCTGTTCCCTTTGCAGAGAAACAGCCCCAAAGCATGATGTTGCCACCCCCATGCTTCACAGTATGGTGTTCTTTGCTTGCAACTCAGCATTCTCTCTCCTCCAAACATGACGAGTTGTGTTTCCACCAAACAGTTCTACTTTGGTTTCATCTGACCATATGGCAATCTCCCAATCCTCTTCTGGATCATCCAAATGCTCTCTAGCAAACCTCAGACGGGCCCGGACGTGTACTGGCTTAGGCAGGGGGAAACGTCTGGCACTGCAGGATCTGAGTCCCTGGCGGCGTGGTGTGTTACTGATGGTAGCCTTTGTTACGTTGGTCCCAGCTCTCTGCAGGTCATTCACTAGGTCCCCCCGTGTGGTTCTGGAATTTTTGCTCACCGGTCTTGTGATCATTTTGACCCCACGGGGTGAGATCTTACGTGGAGTCCCAGATCGAGGGAGATTATCAGTGGTCTTGTATGTCTTCCATTTTCTTTTTTTTTTTTTTCACAATCAAAGTTTATTGAAAGTGAATTTAGTATACATGTTATATTATGATAAACGTCCATTTAAACATATAACATTATGTCAGCGAACATTTTGATATTGCATACATATTCTGAAAAAGTTGAGTTGAATATTGGGTAGAGGGGAGGGGGAGGGAGAGGGAGGAGAAAAAAAAACACATAAAGGGGAGGGAGGGGGGATAAGGATGATAAAAGAGCAATAAATTACAAAATAAGTTTGGTGTATTTGGAGTAAAATATACATTTCTAAAGATAAATGTAATATTTTTATATAGATAATAAATAAAAGCAACCTACAGGTTAAATATTCTTTATCTATTAAAACCAGGGTTTATTCGTTCGGTATGATTGCTGTTTTAAATTCGTCTGCTAGCGTAAACAGATACCAGGGTTGCCACATCTTGTTAAATTTGGTGTTGTTTTTTTTTTTCATAGCCAGAATTTCTTCCCTTTTATTGGTATAATGCACTCTGTCAAACCAATCCTTAACTCCTGGAGTGTGGGTTGATTTCCAATGTAAAGGAACCAAGGGTTTAGCTGCGTTTATGAGATGCCTAGTGAGGGTCTTTTTGTACTTACTCAGTGTATATGAGTTAATATGAATCAGGCAGGCTGCAGCATTTAAGTTTATTTTGGTCTCAGTAATGTATTTTATCCAAAATATGATTTTTCTCCAGTAATCTTGGATTGAGGGACATGTCCACTATATGTGCACAAATGAGCCTGTCTCAGTACCACATCTCCAGCATGTGTCTGAGATTGTAGGGAACCACCACCTGGCCTTTTGCGGTGTCACTTACCATTGGGTTAATATTTTATATGATATTTCCTGAGCCTTTGTGCTTAGTGAACACTTATGAGCTAAGATACAAGCTTTTTCCCATTGAATATCGCTAATTTTGGTTCCCAGATCCTTTTCCCATCTTTCTTTATGATTATGGCTGTCTATAGGAGTTGATTGGGTTAGCCAGTTATAAGCCATGGAAGTGGTTTTAAGAATCGGGGAACGTTTGTAGCAGATATGTTCTAGAGGTGTCATGGGTAGACAGTATGAAGCTCTATGTTTACTGTTCAGCAAGAAATTTTTTAATTGCATATAGAACCACTGGCCAGGAAATGATTCCCCTTACTCTTCTTGAAATGATTCTAAGGTTCTCATCCTATTTCCAAGAAAGCAGTGAGATGTTAGGAACTTTGAGCTGTGTTTGGGTCTCGGGAGGCATCTTTGATTCATCCCAGGTGCAAAATCCGGGTTGCCCTCAATTGGTGCTAATGGGCCAGGTATTGAGGCTATTTTATGTGTTGTAGCAATTTTGTGTAAAATGTCTATTGTGGTATTAATCAGGGGGTGTTTCATGTTATTGAGTGATTTAGCATGGTTTGTCCATGGAAAATATAATAGCTGTTGTTTATTGTAAGAGAGTTCCAGTTGAACCCAGTCTTTATTGTCCCCGTGGCAATGCCAATCTATCAGTCTGGTAATGTGGGTTGCATTATGATATTTTTTGAAGTCAGGGAGACCTATGCCGCCCTTGTTTTTGGGGGAGGTAAGTAGTTGGTAATTTAATCTAGGTTTTTTCCTGCCCATAGAAATCGTCTTTGTAAATCTCTAAGTTTAGTAAAGAATGCATTTGGGACATGTATTGGTAAGGTGTTAAAGATATACAATAGTCTGGGGAGAATTGTAATTTTCAGTATGGAAGCTCTGCCGAACCAAGAGAATAATTTTGTGATTTTTCGTTATTGAGTGCAGTAAGGGTGTATAGTTAGCTTCATATATGGCGTCTATGTTTGTAGTGAGATTAACCCCTAAATATTAAAGATTTTTTTTTGCACCCACTTGTAATTGCAGTTTTTTTTGTCATGGTCAATTGGTTGGGGGATAGTGAGAGGTTGAGTGCCTCAGACTTGGTTTGATTAATTTTAAAATTAGAAATATATCCAAATGTCTTAAATATTTTATGGAGGTTAGGAATGGAGATATGTGGTTGCGAGATAAAAAATAAGAGATCGTCTGCATAGGCTGCTATTTTGTATTCTTTTTTATTTATGTGGAATCCATTAATGTCTGTGTTTAGATTTATGCTTCTGACTAGTGGTTCTAATGTGAGTATGAAGAGTAATGGTGATAAAGGGCACCCTTGGCGGGTGCCGTTGTGGATGTTGATTGGTTCTGATAGTGTGTTGTTTATTTTGATTTTGGCCTTGGGGTGTTGGTATAAGGCTCCTATCCAGTTTAGAATATTGTTTCCTAATCCAATATGTGAGCAGATGGAGAACATATAGTCCCAAGAAACCTTATCAAAGGCCTTTTCTGCATCTGTAGAGAGCAGAAGGCCTTCGATTTTGGAGCTCCTGGCATAGTGGATTAAATTTAGTGCTTTGGTGGTGTTATCTCTGGCTTCCCTACTTGTTCAGGGCCAATGATTTTTGATAAGAGGGGTTTCATCCGGTTTGCTAGGATTTTAGTAAAATTTTTTAGATCTACATTGAGTAAGGAAATGGGTCTAAAGTTGGCACAATCTGTGGGGTCTTTATCTGGTTTTGGGACTACTGCGATATAAGCCAGTAAGAGGGAGTCAGAGCTATGTTTGTGTTTTGCTAGATTGTTATATACAGACATAAGGTGTTTAGAGAGAAGTTGCGTGAAAGTTTTGTAATATTGGGATGTGAAACCATCCAGCCCAGGACTCTTTCCAGGTCTTAATTCTCTAATTACTTCTTTGTATTTCTGCAATATTTATGGGTTCTTCTGGTTTATTGATATCTTCTGGATCGAGGGTCGGCAGTCCGCTATTTTGCAGGAATTCTTTGATTGTTTCTTCTTTTGATCATGTGATATGGGGAGGTTTGTGTTGTGTTTTTATATCATAAAGGGCAGTATAGAACTCATGGAATATTTCGGCTATTTTTTCAGGTTTGTGTTCTAAAATACCTGTTTTGGTTTTTATGGCATGTATGTGTCCCCCTGTGTGTGCTTCTTTTAGTGCTCTAGCCAAGTATTTCCCACTTTTGACTCTGTGCTCATAGAAAATATTCTTTTGGAAAAACAGTGCTCTCCTGGTTTTAAGGTCTAATATCTTTTTAAGGGCTTGTCTGTATTTTATAAGTTCTTCCTCTAGTTTAATGGTAATGGATTGTTTATGTTGGCTCTCTAGACTAGCTATTTTGTTGGATAAATTGGTGATTTCCCTATCTCTTTCCTTTTTCCTTTTAGCTCCCCATTTTATAAATTCGCCCCTGATTACACTCTTGTGGGCTTCCCAGTTGTTTAGGGGGTTGGTATCTGATTCTAGGTTGGTATCAAAGTAGTTTTCAATGGATTCATGTATATCGTCTTGTATGGTTTGATCAGTTAGTAGGGCCGAGTTGAGTCTCCAGTTGAAAGTAGTAGATTTGGGAGAGTTTAATTTAAAAGTGATGGCGGTAGGGGCTTGGTCTGAAATGGATATTATTCCTATTTCTGCTCTAGTTAGGTTGATCAAATTTCTTTGGGAGATCAAGATTAGGTCAATTCTGGAATATCTTTTGTGCGGGGGGGGGGGGGAGAAGGTGTAGTCTTTATCAGAGGGATGTGTAGATCTTCAAGAGTCTACTAAAAACAAGGATTGGAGTAAGTTCTTAATAAGTTTCAGTAACTTGTATGTAACATGAGTGTAGCCTGAAGCTGTATCTTGTTGTGGGTTCAGGGGGATATTGAAATCGCCTCCCAGAATAATGCATCCTTCCGCAAACCTTCCGCAGTTCATCTACTATTGTTTGGCAAAATGTAATATGTGCTTTATTTGGGAAGTATACATTAGCTAAAGTAACCGGTGTCCCATTCCATGTGCCTTTAAGGAAAATATAGCGACCCTCTGGGTCGACAAGTTGTTTCGAAGGTGAAAAGGGAGAATGTTTGCTAAGCAATATTATAGTGACACCTTTAGTTTTAGCAATAGGATTTGTGGCGTGGTAGGCTTTTGTGAAGTGGCCATCAGTGAGTTTGGGAATATTATTATTCTTAAATTGTGTTTCTTGGAGATAAACTATTGCAGGGTTAGCTTTTTTTAGTTCCTTCAGAACCTTTGCTCTTTTTCGGGGATATTGAGGCCGTTTACATTGTGTGAAATAATATTTGGGGATTTCCCTAGGAGTGTCAGTAGTAGGAGAAACAAAAAAAAAAAAAGTGGGGAGAAGTGAGGTGGGTAGTTGGTATAAGATAGGGAGGATAGGAGTAAGGGAAGGTGAGTCTATAGGTTGATACAGGGGGGAGTTTGGTTCAGTAGAACCGTATTTGAGTTTGCACAGTATTACACCGTGAAGGTGTTGAGCAGGCTAGTGTTTTTTGCGGTTCACCAGATATTACTCTGGGGGGTGAGTGGGAGGTACGAGGGTGGACCTTTAAAGTGTGGTAATAAGTGACAATCTTGTCAGTGCTCTCGAGTATTCGGGAGTGCTGGGATTTTATTTATGTAATATTAAGGTTTGTGTTCTCTGACCATTAATTTTGAACTTTAACTCATGCAGCTGTAGTAGTGATAGATACTAAACCAGGGTATCTGAAACTTAAGTAACCTTACTAAATAATAAAATTATAAATTTTGCACCATTTCTTGTAGCTCATTGAGTCCTGGGGGGGGGCATCCCTAGTATCCATCTTATCCAGATTTCGTAATTCCCAGGCCTCAATGAGATACAGCTTAATATGTATCTCCTCTATGGGAGAGCAACCAATCAACTGTAAACTGTTAAGCTTACTAATGCACAACAATACAGATAACTTATCTAGTTCTAAACCATTTTCAATATAATGGTGTTGGTTTCTATAGCACAGACCTATGCATTAATAACTTTTAGAAACAATAATCCAAGAAATTATGTCCTTTTATGTAGAGGTGGGAAGCATATATATGTCATCCATCTCTATGCTGTGACCTTCCGTGATCTTATCATCCTGTCTTGGAGCTGTATTAAGATAAGGTTTATGGTGTATAGAAGTTGGTGTCTCTTATCTTATCCCAAGCCTACAATATTCAGTCTGGATGTCCTGAAGGGAGAGATGATTTGGGATCATACAACATATGTGTATGGGTTCCTTTGTCATCGTTGATGTAAAAGATCTATGATATAACTGCATCATTCATTAGGCAAAATTAAACAAAGTAAATATCAAGTCAAACTTAACCCTAATGTTTGATCCCAGTTCAGTGGGAGTATCAAAAGCTTCAAGGATAAAGATGGATTCCAATAGCGTAGCAGAGATTGACTCTCTACTCAGTAAATGTTAACCTGGAAGTTCCTCTGAACCTTACACTTTAATCTTGCAAGAGGATTTTTATTGCTCAGTCCTTTTGAGTAGTAGTTCAGACAAAATTAGGATGAAGATTTCTATGTACATGAATCCTTATACCAGTGATGTCACAAGCTCACTTTTGTCAGCATTATTGAAGACAGGATTCCAGTTTGAGAAAGTGTATTACTGTCTGGTTCAGTCTGAAGAGGGTTGGTAGACAGGACATATTGTGGTAGCAGATGACAATTGGAGGTAATCAATCTTCCCAACTGTCACTAACTGGGTTCTTACTCTACTACAGAGGGAGGCAGGGAGTAGGGCAGGCCGCAGTTCGCTACTTCTGTCGGCAACTGTCCCTACCCCCCACATGCAAGAAAACAACACAGGGGACTATTTCGGTACTAAGGATAATTAAATAATAGTACAAAGGAATGAAGAGAAGGTGGTAGGATAAAAGCTATATTTTTAATAGAAAACCATTTTAAAAGAAGATATATACATATATCTAAATATTAGAGTAATAATAGCATATACAGTTGTAATACAGGACAAAGTAATGTATACAACCACATAAATTGTAACTAGCAATGACAGAGGTTCCAAGAGTGACTTAGGTTCTCGACCGGTTTCGCGGTATTCACCGCTTCCTCAGGAGAATAAAGTCTGTAATGTGGCATAAAAAACAAATAATAGATATATAACAATTCACAAATACATGGTTTTTGTGGTGATTACAGCGAAATCATTAAATAATACAATAAACAATAAGGTACAGGTTGAATAAAAGAAGGACAGGCTCACCCGTTCAGGTATTCTCTGTAGGTATATAGGACCCCAAACAAATCCCCCTGCGACGAACACAGGGGTAACAAAACAGCCTCTGGTGGATAAAATATTTAAGTAATTGAGTGTGGATCATTACACCACAAGATAGACATAGCGTGGTAGAATATAAGGGTACCCATCAAAAGCTATGAATTTAGAACCCGGTGTGCAAAAAGGAGAAGGATGAAAAGGTGGTTGGAGAGGACAGGAAGGGAGGGGGGGGGGGGGGAAAGGGGGGTGGGGGGGGAAACAGGAAGGGAGAGGGAAGGAAGGAAGGAAAAGAAAAAAAAAAAAAAGGGAATAGGGGGGGGGGGGAGAAGGGGGGGGATAATGGGGAGGGGGGGGGGGGGGAGAGGGGAGGAATGAGAGAGGAGGGGAAAGAGGGGAGGGAGGAAGAGGAGGGAGGGAAGGGGAGGGGGCCGCAGGGGGGGGGGGGACGGGGGAGAAGGGGGGGGGAAAGGGGGCGGGGGAGGGAAGGAGGGGGGGGAGGAGAGGGGGGGAGGGAACGGTGGGGTAGTGAATAGGACCTATAACTTAGATCCAGGTGGAAAAGGTGAGACTGGGAAAAGAGAGGAATTGCACACAGATAATACGGGCCATCACTTACCCCTACGACATAGATCAACGAGAAGGATGGAATGAGGTAAGGGGGGAGCATATAGTAAAAGGGATCGTGGCATTAAATGGGTTAAACGATCCGGGCGCTCAGGGGTTAATGATTAACACTCCACAGGCTGGGGTCAGTGGTATGCGCAGGGACAAAAAATCACCACAGCAGCTGAAATAAAATAAGGAAATTTTTTTTATTTTATTTATTCCACAATATTAACGAAGGGGGGGGAAAGAACAGACAGTTACCCACACAGCAAAATAGGGGGGGGGGGGAAAGGGGGAACAGCAGCGGTAACTCACTGGGATAAAAAGTATCATAGAGAATATAATAATAAAAATAAATATAAAATTAGGTAGCCAGTACCAGAAGATGACAAGGTAGCAAGTTATATAAAGTCCCCAGTGAGGCAGGGATATTGGGATACCAGCAGAGCAATATATAAAAGTGCTGCGAGCAGCCACTGTGTGTGCGGGCGGTGGTGACCAAGCCCGCCATGGATGGGAGGGGAGATAAGTAGGAAGGAGAAACCAGCCAGCGGGGGAGAAAACGGGAGGGAACAGCGAGGAGGGGGGAAGGTGCTGAGACTTACCCGAGATACTGCTCCTCATGAGGCACGCTATCAGAGGCTGTAGGCTTATACAGCGGCCGTGTCCGGCCGCTATAAAAGCAC